>NC_090727.1:95634851-95659851 GCF_036898095.1 Palaemon carinicauda | reverse complement strand
CACGCACACACACACCAGGGTATGCATACTCCCTCTCCCCTACCCCAGGCGTGGGGAGAGCTGAACGTGACCGGGTATTTACAGTATATATATATATATATATATATATACACACACATATATATATATATATATATGTGTGTGTGTGTATGTGTTTGTGTATATGTATATATATAAGTATATGTATATATATATATATAAATATATATATATATATATATATATAGAGAGAGAGAGAGAGAGAGAGAGAGAGAGAGAGAGAGATGGATAGATAGATAGATAAATAGATATATACTTGCTCTGTATTGTATAAGGGATATAAGCAAGTAACCTTGTATCGAAACATTGCTACCATATTTTGTGTCGAACATTTTGAATTTTGGTTCAAATATTCTCATCTTTTTAGTCGGAATAATTATCTTCGCCTTCCATACACATCTATAATTGATATCATGAGTTCGTTTTTAGAACCAAAGAATAATCCTTCAATTGCAAATTATTAAGGTATATATTCTTTTGTGAGATTATATATGTGTGCATGTGAGAGTGTGAAGTGAATCATGATATTCTTCCAAGAATTCTATCCAGCGGTCCCCCGAGCAATTAGTTCAAGCTTGGATTATTCCGGGTATATATCAGCGTTAGTAAAGTTCCCTTCTCTAAAGATATTGTTTTTGTAATGAGGAGACGTAGTGTATTTTCATAGTTTAGCAGAGAGAGAGAGAGAGAGAGAGAGAGAGAGAGAGAGAGTTGAAATAAAATGTCTAAGAAACAGACATTTTGATAGTTTTTTGCAAAACGTAAGGTATGTTCTTTTTTTTTTTACGGCGAGATATGCTTCTTCCTGTTTCTCACAGATGCTAGTTAAGAAGACATTAATATTATTTTCGAAAAAACGAATTCATTGCTCTCTCTCTCTCTCTCTCTCTCTCTCTCTCTCTCTCTCTCTCTCTCTCTCTCTGAGAGGCGAAGAATTGGATGGAATAGATGACAACATTATTTTTTAGTTCTTTTATCCTTCCTATTAATTGAAATGCTTTATGGCCCTTATCCAAGGCTGTTTGAACAAACTAAGGTCAAATGGAGAGGAAGAAGGATATTATGTCTAGAGTCACCTTATGAAGAAGGTAATTAGTTATCTGCTCCACGGCGTTATCGCAGATGTTATAGATGCCGAAAGAGGTGTTTCTGAGTTAGTAAAATATGTATTTTTTCTGTTTAAAGAATGCAAGTATCATTTATATTTAGATGTCTACCATTTGTTTTGGTCAATTATATTTATGGTCATGTACCGTAGACTTCAAATATGAAGATATTGTTAGAGCATAAATGGGCTAGCAAAGGTTTCCCACAAGAATGTATAAGGAGAATTTTTTTTCTGATCTCTTTTATATAATAAAACGTATGGATATAATTTTTTTCCTTTCTGGTCACTGGCATTTATTTCTCCCGTTGCCTCGGGAAGGGGTGAGAGGGACTAGTCGTACCCTGGTGTGAGATGGGTGCATATCTACTGGATATAGGTATTTAGCCGTCAAGTTGGACGAATCCCTTACACTTGTGTAACATGTACATCTAAACCTTACTTAACCGTATTTGACTTTCGAAGTCTAGTAGGCTAATTTTCATATTCATTTAGAAGTTTAGCAGAATTCTGTTATTGTAGAGTGAGGCGTCATTCTTATTTCGTGAAGAAACTCGATTGCAGAATGCTTTGAAGGATGAAGAAACGAAAGAGGAGACATTTCCCCTTCCATTTCAGTCTCATTTCGGAATAAGTCGGTTCGAAATACAATTTGATGCTGCCAGGATTTCCTTAAGGGTTCACTGGCAAGTCAATTTACCGTCTGACTGTCGTGCATTTGTGCTAATCCATTTCTACGCCACGACAGATAGCATTTACAGAGTGAAGATTTACCTTCGATCGTGTGTGTTGAGTAACCAGAAATTCAGGTTTTTTAATTAATTAGTATACGCGACCAGCAAACATGATTGTTAAATATTTATATAGATTGCACAGATTCAACCCTTCCCACCCTTCCCCCATTCCTCTCGGAGTATCAAAAGGGCATTCTACTCCCTCTCCTCCCTACCCCAGGGATGGGGAGAGATCGAGTAATTATACGCCTGGCAATGCAGCTAAGCGTGATTACAAATTATGTGTATGTATATATATATATATATATATATATATATATATATATATATATGTGTGTGTGTGTGTGTGTGTGTGTGTGTGTGAGTGTGTGTGTGTGTGTGTTTGTGTCTATGTATACATATATATATATATATATATATATATATATATATATATATATATATATATATATATATATACACATACACACAGACACTTTTTCTTCATTATACAGGGAAGATTATTTTCTCAAAATTCTTTATTTAGAATTTGATCTGCTGTTGATCCTCGTCCTCATTCTGGGGTCAATGACCTTCGATGTCGGGATGCCAGAAAACTTTAAATCATTCATTCATTCTTCCTCATTTCTGACCTTTATTCAAAAGAGAACAAGCAGCCCAATGAGGTTTCAGATTCAAATGTAATCATACATCGATCTAAAGCACTTCCTATCCTTCAGGTGATACATATACAGTAGTCCGAACATATACCTATTCATAGTATTTCTGTAAAAGTTATGCTTAACGAGCCAGGGTATCAGAGCATCAAATGGTATTTTTTTTTTTTTTTTTGTATAAAGACTGCAGATATCTTAGCTTCAAATATATCTATTATTTTGCGCAAGTTAGCAAGAAAAGGAGCTTTTAGCACTTGCTGGAGAATTGGTAATGTTACTCCACTTTGTTAATGTGTTTGTGGTAACTCGAGTCCAACTGATTATCACCCAATTTTCATAACTCATATATTATCTAAAGTGCTTGAACGTCTTTTGGCAAAACGCCTTAATAAGCTTGTGGAAGGTAATCATCTGTTCCCCAGTTTGCAATTAAGTTTTCGTAAAGGCCTTGGAGCATGTGATGCCCTTCTTATAATCTCCAATGCTGCAGAGAAATCTCTTGATTGTGGTCAGAAAGTTCATATGATTGGCCTTGTTTTTAGTGCTCCCTTTAATTGTGATAATCATGAGGTCCTTGTTTTTAAACTCAAACAATTGGAAGTGGGTGGGTCATTTCTTAACATCGTTGTTGAATTCTTAAGTAATAGATCGCAAAGAAATGTTGATGGGCAATAAATTGAGTATAGGAATGTGATATCTGGGGGTCCTCAGGGTAGTGTTCTTGGCCCAATAATGTTTATACTATATAACACATGACGGGGTTTGGGCTAGAGAATATGCTTGGTGCATATGCAAATGATGTTACACTCTTTGCATCAATTCCATATCCTGAATGTAGATCTGGGATTGCTGAATCCGTTAATAGAGATCTAGTCAAAATTAGTGCATAGTGCACATTATAGTGCATGAAGTTGAATCCAAACCAAATTTCAAGTGTGATCGTAAGTAGGTCAAAGACAGTAGCTCCTCAACATCCGGATCTCAGTATTGATGTTTCGTTAAGTCTATGACTCTTGAAATTTTAGGTGTAATTCTCGACAGCAAATTTACTTTCGAGAAACACATTAGATCTTCGTCTTCTTCAATTACACAAAAAATTGGTTTATTGAGAAAGTCTTTTCAAGATTTTCGGTGATCAAGCTATTCTGAACAAGTGTTATAATTCTTTCATTCTATTTTTCGAGCATTGTTCTCCTGTCTGGTCTTCAGCTGCTGATTCTCATCTTAATATTTTGAATAGGAAGTTATGGTCTATTAAATTTGTTTTCCTGATCTAGATATTAATATCTGGACCATCGTTCAATTAGTTCGTTATGCATGTTGTATAAGATTATTTATTTTCCGACTATCCTTTACATTCAGATCTTCCCGGACAGTTCCATCCTGTTCCTAACACTAGGTTGTGCAGTTAATTCTCATAGTCAGGGCTTCTTCATTATGAGACTCAATACTACACTGTATTCTAGAAGTTTTATTCCAGCTATGACCAAGTTGTGGAATTATCTTCCTAATCGGGTAGTTGAATCGATAGAACTTCAAAAGTTGAAACGTGCAGCAAATGTTTTTATGTTGAACAGGCTGACAAATCTTTTTGTAGTCTATTTATGAAATATCGGTTTTGGTGTTGTTACCGTTTTTGAAATATTTTATTTCAATTATTCTCAGATCGTTTATTTATTTCCTTATTTCCTTTTTCACTGGGCTATTTTTCCCTATTGGATCCCTTAGGCTTATAGCATCTTGCTTTTCGAACTAGGGTTGTAGCTTAGCTAATAATAATAATAATAATAATAATAATAATAATAATAATATTGATGATGATGATTATTTTAGTACAGTGTCCTTGTTTCTTATGTAACCTATTAGTTTTTGTGATTTTTATCAGCTTTTATGCTCTGCTAGGTGAGTTTATAATTTTTGCTAATCATAAGGCCGAAATTCTCCTCCTGGT
The DNA here is from genome assembly GCF_036898095.1 of Palaemon carinicauda. Classification (NCBI taxonomy): domain Eukaryota; kingdom Metazoa; phylum Arthropoda; class Malacostraca; order Decapoda; family Palaemonidae; genus Palaemon; species Palaemon carinicauda. Next base: position 95,655,366 of record NC_090727.1, on the reverse strand, counting down.
CCTCACTTTCTATTTCATTATCCAGCAGAGAGTAATTTGTTTTGGTGTTACAAGACCTATGGTCGTAACTTCGCATTTTCCACAATTGAAAGGCAGTTGCCATTTCCCGGACCATTGACCTAACTTAATTAGATTCTCGCTTGTCTCAAAGCTTCTGCGTCTTGTGAGTTCGTAGCATTTATGCCCAATTTAGTATCGTCAGAGAGAGAGAGAGAGAGAGAGAGAGAGAGAGAGAGAGAGAGAGAGAGAGAGAGAGAGAGAGAGAGAGAGAGAGAGAGAGAATTATATTCCAAGTTGAATATTGTAATTTTTAAGAGAGAGAGAGAGAGAGAGAGAGAGAGAGAGAGAGAGAGAGAGAGAGAGAGAGAGAGAGAGAGAGAGAGAATTTCAGAGTTACTAATATTTTGGATGTCCCAAAGACTTTTTAAGTCCATTCTGGGAGATTCTACTTTCTCTTTGGTAGAGCAATTTGGTTTGAGCATTTAGAGAGGTTTTATAATGTCTAATTATTCTTGAACTCGTCTGTCGTGTTACCTTTTACTACATCCCCTGAAGTCTGTTCCATGTATGTGGTATTTTGTTTGTAAAGAATTTTCTACATTGAGTGGTGGTGTATCTTTTCAATTCCAGTTTGTATCCGTTACTTGACTGATTTTTGTTAAGCGTGACTAGATTGTTGTAATCTACATTTGTTATTCCTTTAATAATTTTGAATGGCTCTGTTAACTGTCCCCTTAGTCGTCGATTTTGTAGATCAAAGAAGTTCAAAAGTTCCATGCTCCGTTTATATTCAAATTGCCCGATTGTTGGAACTAGTTTGGTGGCCTTAGCTTTTACTGCTCCCAGTATATCTATATCCTTATGAATACTTGGAACCAAAAATTGGACTCTGTATTCTAGATTGGGTCTTACTATGATGTGTATATTTGTAGTTTAGTATCTTATTTTCTGTATCTTAATTGTCTTTTTATGTAACCTATTAGCTTTTGTGCTTTGTTTTCAGCTTTTATGCTCAGTTTAGTGAAGTTAAAATCTTTGCCAATAATAATGCCAAGATCTTCCTTGTGGTCCACACTTTTTATTTCATTACCAAGAAGTGAGAAATCTGTTTGGGGGTTACCATAACCTATGTGCATAACTTTGCATTACCAACAGTTAAAAAACATTTGCCTTCTACCGGGCCATTCACCAACCAAATTAGATCCTCTCCTGAGGCTTTTCTTTTACGTCTTCGGAGTTCGCAGCATTTATGCCTAGTTTAGTATCGCCGGAGAGAGAGAGAGAGAGAGAGAGAGAGAGAGAGAGAGAGAGAGAGAGAGATTTCAAATTAAGTAATGTATTATTTAAGGTAGAGGAAGATAATTACAGTATATTCTAAAATGAATAGTGAATTTTTCAAGGATCACGAGTGCTTTAATTTAGTTTTTTTTTTCCTTTGAGTTTGCATCTGTGATGTTATTTACATTTTTATACATTTCGTTTTAACAATATACTTCATGTATGATAACGAATGTGTCATGTATTATGAATAATGATAGTTATGATGAAAACTGAGATGGAACGCATGATTGATGTCGAAGAGCGAGGACGCCTCAAATGAGACAATATAGTCCTTACATTTAAATATGAATCCGAGAGCGTCTTCATTTTCTTTTATTATGCATTTTTGTTCGCTGGTAATTATGAGCGGTAATTGCGAAGTGGTCGAACTTACAAAGCTATCCTAAAAAGGGAAATGTTGAACTAAATAGAGTAGGTCAATCGTAGATGATGGATGGTAAAGTACTAGGTAAAAAAGCCCAAACATTATTTCATGTATTTGCAGGAGACAAATTGCCCCCAATGTACTCGGCGTGGAATGTGCATTATTGCCTCCACCAACGAAGTTGGAAGGAGGTTGTGTTTTCGGCCCTGTTTATGTGTGTGTTTGGTTGTGAACAGCTTTCTGACCACAATTTTAATTGCAGAGTAAGGAAAATTGTAGCGATTAATTTTTATGTAAAAAGCTGGAAATTATTAAATTTTTAAAGGTCAAGGGCATGGTAAAGAGAAATGTCCAGTTCACGTAATCAGCCATAATTTTGGACATCGTTTTCACAGACTTTAAACCTGATTCATATTTGAGTGTACGAAAGGTCAAGCAAAAGGTTCAGAAATAAGCTGCCTCGGCGGAGGTCTGCGCTTTGCTGAGTCCCCCTCTAGTTTTTTTTTTTTTTTTTTTTTAATTCGTATTTATCGTATATATTACATCTCATTTGTATTCAATACTCTAATATACACCTTCTGTGTATATGAAGTTCCCCTAATTAAAGTTGGCCTTTCATTCCCATTTCGTATTCCACCCTCTCGTTCCATTGAGAGTTTCTGTGAAACCCAAAATGAGTTTTCTGTGCAAGTAATATTGGTGCTGCTTCGCAACCCTTTTGTATCTTGGAAAAATCACTTAACTAGAACCCTGTCAGGCAGGATATCTGTAGGGGCGAGATACGTACGTGCACAGAATGAAGACATCTGCTCTCTCAGGGACTAAATATAGGATAAATGAGAGATGAATCGGTGTATTGTTAAAAACATTAGGTTGGAGACATGTATTTTTGCAGTTAATGTATTTTTCAAAAGATAAAAGACTGGAAGAGATGCAATCTTATACAGTGAATAGATATGTAATCTTGTGGACTGATATTTTAGCAACTACATATTTTTATAATGTTAAAGTCAGTAGCGGAATGCTGCGGTGCGCTTTGGGTGTTATCAAAGACTATTTTTAATATCCTTTTGGCCCCTGTTCGAACCTTCATTATTTCTATTTATGATGCCCCGCTGTCAAACATTCTCAGTTCCAGCGATGGACCACGTGGCCTAAATTCTACATATCAGTTGTTTTTCTATAAAAACGACAATACAAGTATATGTCTAAGTCATAGAAAAAAAGAAAAATCCTGATGATATTGAGGAAAGGTGATTTGAATAATGTTGGTAAGGATGTTGAGTGCTGGGACATTCTGATAAAGCAGAATAAATGTTGGGACTTTCTGATATCAGGATGTTAAATCATATGGAAAGAGTTAAGAAAAGAAAGCTTTGAAGCTGTGGCATGGGCTCATTCTTCATTAATTGGAATCGGGAAATTCTTTTGACATCTGAAGACGTAATTGTTATTATTTTCTCCAGGTCACATTCTTTCGAAAAGTTTGGTATTGTCTCTTTCTTTTCATGTTCAGCTCAATGAATTTCAGGTTTTGAATAAGCAGGAGAACGATGTCTTACATTCGCCTCAAACATGTTAGAAAAGTCTGTGAGAAAAACCTTTCAAAATACATCTTATTACTAAGAAAATTATTTTAAATTTGTTTTCATAAATCCAGTGACAGGAAACGTACGTAATTGGAAATAGTTCCTGCCCCCCTCTCTCTCTCTCTCTCTCTCTCTCTCTCTCTCTCTCTCTCTCTCTCTCTCTCTCTCTCTCTCTCTCTCTCTCTCTCAATTTTATTGGTAATCTTAAATTTTATTATAGTTTCGTGTCATTTGATTACCGTAAACAAAAATGTGCCTTTTTAGGAGGATAATAATTTTTCTTCGTTCCCTCTTTGTCTGCAACGTCCATTTATCGTATTCAATTAATGATAAACAAATCTGTGGCGACCCTGTAATTTTCGTTTTATAAATTATTTCATTATTGATTTGTACTAACGATTTAGTGTGGAAATTTTGCAGATCCATCCCTTCATAAAACGGAAACAAGAAGAAATTGAACTGGAATGTTTATAGAACCAAGCCATTCATTAAAGTCTGTTGAGCTCGTGTTAAGCATTTTATCTCCCTACATAGTTTCCCACATTAATACTTTAAAGAAAGTTATAACATCGTAACAGTGTAACATTTGCATTTAGTGGTTCGCTCGGCCATATCTGCCTCGCTTCGTTACTTGATAGCGTTGTCTAGAAATGGTGGGTTCTTTTGAAATGGTGCTAGAGTTTTTTCATATACTTTTTAGAGTTTTTCCTTTGGAAAATGGTCATGTTGGAGAAGTTACTTCACGTGTTTTATTTTATTTTTACCGATTTGGGTCATGAAATTCGTATGATAGGTTTTAGTGCTACCTTTAGCTGTCTTAATCTTGATGCCCTTCTCGCTTAAAAAAGATGTTATTGAGTGGAAAAATATTTAGTCGTGATTTTATTGCAAAGAATAGTTTGTGATAATTGCCATAAATGACTATAGTATCTTAATCTCTGGTGTTTTAGATTTTTTTATATTTCTTGTTTGTAGTTTACATCACCGTCTTGGCTGCTCTCCATATTAAGGCCTTTGGTCTTGTACCATTTTTGCTGTGGCCTGATCGGTAACGTCTCTGCCTTGTGTTTCCCAGTCGGTGGTTCGAGTCCCGCTCAGACTGGTTAGTTCCATTAGTGTCTGCAACCTTACCATCCTTGTGAGCTAAGGTTGGGGGTTTTTGGGGGAGCCTATAGGTCTATCTGCTGAGTCATCAGCAGCCACTGCCTGACCCTTCCTGGTCCTAGCTTGGGTGGAGAGGAGGCTTGGGCGCTGATCATATAATATATGGTCAGTCTCTAGGGCAATGTCCTGATTGCTAGGGCAATGTCACTGTCCCTTGCCTCTGCCATTCATGAGTGACCTTTAAACCTTTATGATAATGATAACAGTGATGAAATGAATTTCCTTATTGATGTCATGAAAAGTAGATAACTTAGCATTCATCAGAATTGATTAAGATGGTTGTTGAATTCAATTGATCTTTTTCCATGTTTCAAGGAAAAGGGAATCTGTAGAAGTGTGATGATTGGATGAAAATTGTAGTACAGGATTTTTCAAATCCACTTTACTTGTTGATTTGGGAGGAATAAAATTCACTTCGATGTTTTAAATGAATGTGTTATTATGCTATTATTCATTTTAACATCTTATATGAAAAAGATTAATGTTTGAAATCTACCTGCTCTGCTTTGGATCCGTAACATTTCAAATTTTGAACTATGTGCTGGTATCCGTGACAAAAAAAAATGACTGTTTAATTTGTTTTCCACTAATTTATAAGAAAAGTTATGCTTCCTTCATTTTCATGATTATTCTGTATTCAGATCTGTTCTTGTGAAGGCTTTGATGAGTTTTTATTGCTTACTTTCAAAGTTGAAACATTTGCTAAAATTCTTTAGTAACTGAGGATCTTGGATGATGCAAGGATTTCTTAGATGTAAAAGAAATTATTTAGTCAGTTTGTTACAAAGAAAAACAACAGCAACAACATTGATGATAATATCAATCACAATTTGATACTAGGTCACGTTTACATTAGAAATAGTGTTAGCTGCTCCCATGTCATTCATTCGAGATTTCTGGATTCGATCCTGTTGTGAGATACCAGTTGATATTACTTATGATAATGAATTGCGTGAAACCCCAGCCACTACCAAAGGACTGCAGTTGTAAAAGATTCCTGAATAAAACGTAATGGCACCAGTTATGATATAAATTAATTTAATTTTTTTATGCAAATTGTGGGATTCTTTAGTCCTAATTGTACCCTTTTATTTCTTATTGAAGTCCAGATTTTCCCTTATATTCTTGAAGTCCAAATTTTCTTCTTAAAAATTTTTAAGTCCAGGTTCTCCACTTTTACTTTCTTGAAGTCCAGATTTTCCCCTTTTATCACTTCTTCAAGTTCAGATTTTCCTTTTTATTATTTCTTGAAGTCCAGATTTTCCACTTTTACTCTTTCTTCAGGTCCAGATCTCCCTCTTTTATTACTTCTTAAAGTTCAGATTTCCCCCTTATTACTTCTTGAACTTCAGATTTTCCAATATTACTGTTTCTTGAAGTCCAGATTTTCTCTCTATTACTCCACAAATTTTTCCCTGTTACTACTTCTTGAAGTCCAGATTTTCCCCTTTTATTACTTATGGAAGTCCAGATTTTTCATATTCATTACTTCTTGAAGTCTACTAGTGCCTGAAATCCAGATTTCCCCATTTATCATTTCTTGAGGCTCAGATTTCCCCCATTTACTATTTCCTTAAGTCCTCATTTTCCCGTTTTCTCTGTTGATGTTTGTTAAAGGTTGTGAGGAAAGATGTTTGTTCCTGCACTTTGTGATTCATGTAAATATAATACTTATGATCTAAGATTTAACTTGTGAAAATACGCAATCAAAGGGATATGCGTAGTGATATACGGGTTATCTTGTAATGATACACGAATGCACAATTTAACTTACAAAAATACTCTGTTAATCATGATTTAACTCTTAAGAATACGCAAGTTATGTTGTACGAATACACTGTTATGTATCATTAGATTTGTACAAATTGCCACTGAAATAAATATGCGGAGTAATGTACGGGTTTATTTGCAATAATACAAAGTGATGCACGATTGAATTTGTAGAACTACGGTTTTATGCACAATTTACCTTGAACGAACACCCTTGATATACGATTTAGCTGGTAAAAAGTTCTCAAATAGCCATGAGGTGCAGAAACAACGTTAGAGACACGGATGCATCGAATAGAATCTCTCATTCTGAAGCCCTTTTTTATATGATATACATTTCGTCCTGAGAGGTTGTAAGTCAAAGGCACGTCGATGGTATTAACCCATTGCAAATGTCAGGGAACCTTCATAGATCAAAGTTCAAGTGTGGGGGATTTCTGGTGATTGCAAAATGTATGTTCCGGAATATCTGGAATCAAATCGAGGAAGATATTTTTTATTAGATTATTTATGGACCTCTTAATTTCCATTTAATGTTGATTTTTGAGAAGTTTATTTATAGATGTCAAATGTTTTTATGGAGTTTTGATTTGGTATGTGAATGACTTCATTAGTTTTATGCTATATTTTAGACCATTGCTTTCAATTTTTCTCCTCCATGCTCACAAACGTATTTGTAATTGTGACATTTCACCTTCCATTTCAGTCTCATTTCGGAGTAAGTCAGTTCGAAATACAATTTGAAGTTGCCAAGATTTCCTTAAGGGTTCACTGGCAAGTCAATTTACTGTCTGACTGTCGTACATTTGTACTAATCCATTTCAACGGCACGACAGATGGCGTTTACAAAGAGATTTACTTTCGATCGTGTTTGTTGAGTAACCAGAAATAGTGTTTTCTTTTTTTTTTATCTATTTCATAACTAGTATACCTGACCCGTCAACAGTGGTGGCTAAATATTTAGATATTCTTCTTCACCCAAGGGGTTAACTACTGTACTGTAATTGTTCAGTGGCTACTATCCTCTTGGTAAGGGTAGAAGAGACTCTTCAGCTATGGTAAGCAGCTCTTCTAGGAGAAGGACACTCCAAGATCAAACCATTGTGCTCTAGTCTTGGGTAGTGCCATAGCCTCTGTACCATGGTCTTCCACTGTCTTGGGTTAGAGATCTCTTGCTTGAGGGTACACTCGGGCACACTTCTATCTAGTTTCTCTTAATCTTGTTTTGTTAAAGTTTTTGTAGTTTTTATAGGAAATATTTATTTTAATGTTGTTACTGTACTTTGAATATGTTATTTTTCTTTATTTCCTTTCCTCTCTGGGCTATTTTCCCTGTTGGGGCCCCTGGACTTATAGCATCCTGCTTTTCCAATTAGGGTTGTAGCTTAGCATTTAATAATAATAATAATAATAATAATAATAATAATAATATGCACACTCTGATTCAACCCTTCCCACCCCTCCCCCATTTCTCTCGGAATACCACCAGGCTATGACTACTCCCTTTCCTCACCACCCGAGGAACGGGGAGAGATTAAGTGATTGTGCATCTTGCACTGCCGCTGAGCATGACCGGAATATTATATATATATATATATATATATATATATATATATATATATATATATATATATATATATATATATTTATGTGTGTGTATGTATGTATCTCTCTCTCTCTCTCTCTCTCTCTCTCTCTCTCTCTCTCTCTCTCTCTCTCTCTCTCTGTATCTATATATATATATATATATATATATATATATGTGTGTGTGTGTGTATATATATATATATATAGAGAGAGAGAGAGAGAGAGAGAGAGAGAGAGAGAGAGAGAGAGAGACTTGCTCTTAATTATATCATCATTGTCTCATATGCCTATTGACGCAAAGGGCCTCGGTTAGTTTTCGTAGGGAAGATTATCTTCTCAAAACTATTTATTTAGAATTCGACTTGCTGTTGATCATCTTCCTCATTCCTGACCTTTTATTCGAAAGAGAACAAGCAACCCAATGAAGTTTCGGATTCAAATGGAATCATACATCGATCTAAAGAACTTCCTTCCCTTCAGGTGATACATATACAGTAGTCCGAACATATACCTATTCATAGTATTTCTGTAAAGTTATGCTTAACGAGCCAGAGTATCAAAGTATCAGAATGGTGCAAACTAGACGAAAAGTTTTCCGTTTCGCTGTGAACAAAAATAGTTGCGAATCTTCCAGCATTAAATCCAAATAAAAAGGTCCAAGTTTGTTTCCTAACAAAACCTTTATTTTAAGTATCTGCAATTCTATCTCCTGCAAAATTTATTAGAATCTTACCTTCAAAAACATTATTATTTTCTAGTTGGTTTAGAAGAACCCAAAAACTTTATTTTCCAGGAAATGTAAAACTCTTAAAATGATTGAATTAAGCAAAACAAGAGAATCAAACAAAACAGCTGTATCAGTAACCGTATTTAAAGGTTTAATGGTGACTCGTGAATGGCAGAGGCAAGGGACGGTGACAACGCCCTAGCAGGAGAATGATCAAAAGACTGACCATATGCACATATGATCAGCGTCCAAGCTTCGTCTCAATTAAGCTCAGACCAGGGAGGCCAGACAATGGCTGCTGATGACTCGGCAAGTAGACCTATAGGCTTCCCCAAACCACTATCCGTAGCTTACAAAAATGGTGAGGTTGCAGACACTCCAAGAAACTATCGAGATTGAACGTTTTTCGAACTCCCGTCCAAGGCATCGCCAGGTAGGGACGTTTCCAAAAGGCCACCAAAACTCTGACGAGATCAATTCTAAATGTTTCCAGTATCTTTAAAAGGACTTATCGAAAGTCCTTTAATAACGAACAGATGTAGAATCAGTTACGTGTGGTAATGACAGTTATCAGTACAAAAAGGAAAAGGAAAAGGAAGTCACCACATCCATCTGGGAAGAGGACGCACTCATTTATTACGTGTTTACTCATGGCCCCCCCCACCCCCCTCCTTGTGACCCATTACCCTTCTCTGGAGAATGCCATGCCACTGATATTAAAGCGTATCTCGGAAGAATGTGCAACGTTAAGTCGATAACTGATAATAATAAGTCTTTAATTGGAAGTATTTACTAAAGATTTTATCAGAACCATAATATAACTTATTTATGTTTGTTGCTGCTTCGATGATCTTTCTCTTATCGTATTCACTTTTTTTCCTTCTTAGTAGGTAGTTATATTGACACGTATCAGTTTTGTATTCTACCCTTGTACTATCAGCTTTCAACCGATTCCACTTTCTTTCTTTAAGTCTTTTTCCCTCTTTTTTTTCGCTAAAGTCTCTCCATGAAACCAAGGAGATTGGTCTTTTCCATCGGTGGGCAAATGGTATCATATTCACTTTTACTCACTTTATTGTAAGTTGTTGTAAGACAGTTAACACACTTCGCTCCCAACAGACGTTGGTCATCTTGATCACAGGGAATGTTGATAGCATCATTTATTTTCGTTGTAACTTCTTCAATAAACACGGTAAGAGAAAAATTGGATTCATGTTTAAAGTTTATTTTCTTTACTATTGCATGTTTCTGTAGAGGTAGACTAAACGTAATAAGTTTGTACTTTTCTCTTCAACATTTATATCAGATACAGTATTATTCATGTCATCACTCAAAACTAGGTCCAACGTATGCCCATTTTAAGTAGTTGTACAGTCGACATTATTCACGAGTCGATATGTTTTTAATAACTCACTAAATGCCAAAGCGTCGGGATTTGATGCGTCATCCATCCAAAAATTGAAGTTGCCACAGATAACTAAATCGTTTTTCTCCATGATAATCATCTCGATGCAAGCACCGAATTCTTCAAGAAAGATACTAGTGTTTGTTCTCGGTGGTTTGTAGACTGTTAAAAGGATATTTTTTCATTTTTTATGCGTAAAGTTTATTTCAATATATTGAAAGTGTGTTATACTAGTTCTTTTTAACAATTTGAGATTTGAGTAACTTTTATGAATAATGAGTCCGACACCCCCACCAGACTTACCTTCTCTCGGTATGTGAAAGAATGTGTGTGTGTGTGTGTGGGGGGGGGGGGGGACGGGGGTCATTTCAGTGATCTTTGCCTTGTCCAAGTTATTTAACCATGTTTCAGATAATGCTAGTATGTGCAAATATTTCTCGTTTATCAATTCTTGAATTTGAATAGTCTTATTACCTACAGATTGTGTGTATGTATATATACATATATGTATATATATACACATATGAATATGTATATACACAGCAGAAATATCTTACTATATTTCTAAAAAAAAAAAAAAATAGAACAGAACGTGAAGGATTAACCTCAACCATTTGTGAAATAAAAGTTGATGATGATGATGGAGCAACAAGAAAACGATGTACAGACAGAGAGTGAAAATATTATTTAATCATTCTCTCGTATCCCTGAAGAGTGAGAACTTGAGAAGACTTTCTGGAAGTTACAAGGATAGAAATTTCAAGCAAATAATAAGGAGAATGTTATACAATATTTTGAGTCAGTAAACATTAATATTATATGTATTAATAGTTTTAATAACAAAATAGGTTTTACTTCTAGATAGAAATTATATTGATTATATCTATCAATATTTACTTTTATGAATTAAAATCTAATGTACGAAATTAAATGTTCAAAGTAGGGGAGGAAGTCTTGTATCAATCACTTCTGAGCGAATTTCTTCCGGAGTTCCAAGGGAAATCTTGAAGAACTCGTCCGGAGACTTGAGGCGGAATTGGAGAAATGTAAAGAAAATAAGATTTTCAACTTGATCCAGTTAAATATGCATAAAAATTACAATTGGGAATCATTTAGAAAAATATTTTTGTTTTTTTATCGTGAAAGTAATTCTAATTCCAAAAATAAGCGTTTTATAATTCAGTGATGTCGAATTTCATAATAATTTACATAATAATATCCGAAATTTTCAGTTGGAAAAATTATTCTGACTTGAACGTTCCAAATTCCTCTCTGTCTTCAGGGATATGATATGATGATTAAATAGTCTTTTCTTTACTGCGTTTCATTCTACCTTGAGGCGTCAGTGACCCTGGCAGTTATGACGCCGCCTAGTGTCAATGACCTTTGTAGTTGCGACGCTAGGCAACCTAATCAATCTTTAAACATGATCATATTAATAAAACCCTTGATATATTGTATCTCTCTCTCTCTCTCTCTCTCTCTCTCTCTCTCTCTCTCTCTCTCTCTCTCTCTCTCTCTCTCTCTCTCTCTTCCCCTTAATAAAAACTTAACGTGATGGAATTCATCTTCTTCGAGGATGCTCAGAAGTGTCTTGGGATTTTCGTAGTCTTTCAGAATTTTATTAACATGGGTCAGTTCCAACTACGTGTATTTTCTTGCGATTTTTCCTTTTTCTTGATGTCTCTACAACTTTTATATTCGCTGAAGATACTGGAACGTAGGATTTTTATGTCTTACATAGCTTGCGAAAGTCATCTTCTTGTCTGTTAACAATTGGTTGTCAAGCAAAGCTTCTATTACTTCTAAGTGACTGACTAATTATTCAAGAATTGCTTATTCAAGCACTTATGAATCAAAGGATAGATTAGCAATAGATCTATATGAGCTTAATTCCTGGTAGTCCAGAGCATTTTTCAGAGCTGGTGTGACTATAGCCATTTCCTCAGATTTGGGAAACTTGCATTCATTAATGCTTGCATTTGCTATTCTTATTATTATTTCGGCTAGACTAGAAAAGTTTCTCTCTCCAATTACTTCAGATATTGGCATAGGATCGATCGCGCAGTTTGTTTTCTTTGCTTTCTTGATAATTCTGTTGTTGTCATCTTGTGTTATGTTGTTAAATCCTCTTGATAATCCTGGTGATGTCATCTTGTGTTATGTTGTTAAATCCTCTTGATAATCCTGGTGATGACATCTTGTGGCATGTTGTTAAATCTTATTAATTTTGTCTGTGTCAGGTGTATCATTAATCTGATGTTGAGAGTATTTACAAATGACCTGGTTGTATTTTCAATTTCGTTTTTAAAGAATACTAGAAAATTATTTGCTAGTTCCTGGTCACTGTATCCATCAGGTAGCTTCTTTTCTTTTACATTTCCCATAATACCATTCAGGAGACGATACAACTTATTTATGTCTGTTGCTGCTTCGAGGATCTTTCTCTTATAGTATTCACTTTTTTTCCCTTCTTAGTAGGTAGTTATATTGACACGTAGCAATTTCTGTATTCTACCCATGTACTTTCAGCTTTTATCCGATTGCACTTTCTTTCTTTATGTCTTTTTTCCGTCTTTTTCGCTAAAGAGTCTCTATCAAACCAAGAAAATTGGCCTTTTACAGTTATAGTCTTTTCCATCAGTGGGCACATGGTATCATATTCACTTTTACTCACTTTATTGTAAGTGGTCGTAAGACATTTAACACACTTAGCTCCCAACAGACGTTGGTCATCATGATCACAGGGAATATTAATAACACCGTTTATTTTCTTTGTAACTTCTTCAATAAATAGGGTAGGAGAAAAATTTGATTTATGTCCTAAGTTTGTTTTCTTTACTATTGCATGTTTCTGTAGAGGTAGACTAAACGTAAGAAGTGTGTACATTTCTCTTCAACATTTATATCACATCCAATATTATTTATGTCATCATTCAAAACTAGGTCCAACGTTTTCCCAGCCTATATTATTCACTAGTTGATATGATTCTAGTAACTCACTAAATGCCAAAGCGTCAGGATTTGATGCGTCATCCTTCCAGAAATCTAAGTCTCCACAGATATCTAATTCGTTTTTCTCTATGATAATCATATCAATAAAAGCACCAAATTCTTCAAAAAAGATATTAGTGTTTGTTCCTGGAGGTTTGTAGACTGTTACAAAGGATTATTATTATTATTTTTTTTAAAGTTTATTTCTATATATTCAAAGCTTGTTACACTAGTTCTTTTTACCATTTTGAGATTTAAGTAACTTTCATGAAAAATGAGTCCGACACCCCCACCAGACCTACTTTCTCTCGGTATGTGAAAGAAGGCGTGTGTTGTGGGGGGGGGGGGGAAGCCATTTAAATGATTTTTGCCCTGTCCAAGTTATTTAACCATGTTTCAGATAATGCTAGTACTACATGTTGAAATATTTCCCATTTATTACCTACAGATTGTGTGTGTGTGTATATATATATATATATATATATATATATATATATATATATATATATATATATATACAGTATATACATATATATATATATATATATATATATATATATATATACACACACACACACCATACATACCTTAGTAAATTTCTAATAAAAAAAAATATATATATAGTATAAATATATATAAATATATATAAATATATATATATATATATATATATATATATATATATATATATATATATATATACGCAGCATAAATATCTTAGTATATTTTTAATTTAAAAAGAAATAGAATTACCTCAACCTTTTGTGAAGTCGATGATGATGATGGTGGAGCAGCAAGAAAACGATGTACAGACAGAGAGCGAAAATGTTATTTAGTCATTCTCTCTTATCCCTGAAGAGTCAGAAGACTTTCACGAAGTTACAAGAATAGAAATTTCAAGCAAATAATAAGGAGAATGTTATACAATATTTTGAGTCAATAGACATTAATATTATATGTGTTAATAGTTTTAATAACAAAATAAGTTTTACTTTAGATAGAAATAATTTTGATTATATATATCAATATTTGTTTCTATAAATTAAAATCTACAGACGAAATTATATGTTCAAAGTAGGGAAGGAAGTCTATTATCAATCACTTCCGAGCGAATTTCTTCCGGAATTCCAAAGGAAATCTCAAAGAACTCGTCCAGAGACTTGAGCTGGCATTAGAGGAATGTAAAGAATAAAAGATTTTCAATTTGATCCTGTTAAATATTTATTAAAATTACAATTGGGAATCATTTAGAAAAACTTTTTTGCTTTTTTATCGTGAAAGTAATTCTAATTCCAAAAATAGGCGTATTAACATTCAGTGATGTCGAATTTCATAATAATTTACATAATAATATCCGAATTTTTCAGTTGAAAAAATAATTTTGACTTGAACGTTCCAAATTCCTCTCCGTCTTCAGGGATATGATATGATGATTAAATACTCTTTTCTTTACTGCGTTTCATTCTACCTTGAGGCGTCAGTGACCCTGGCAGTTATGACGCCGCCTAGTGTCAATGACCTTTGTAGTTGCGACGCTAGGCAACCTAATCAGTCTTTAAATATGATCATATGATAAAACGCCTGATGTAGGAGCCCTCTCTCTCTCTCTCTCTGTGTGTGTGTGTGTGTGTGTATGAAACTTACCTTTGAGGTGTATTTGCTATTGGAATGGCAAAAATATCTATTTAGGATATAATTGTTCACCTATATGCAACAAATATAGCCGTTTCTAGTCTACTGCAGGAATATGGTATCAAAAATGTCATTATTCTTGTCTCGATCTTGTCTAAAGAGAGATATATAATATCAGCTCTTGAATGATTAAGAACAGAATGAATAATTTAGGCCAATGCTAATTAAAAATCCTGTCTCCCGTTTTCCATGAGAGAGAGAAAAAAGAGAGAGAGAGAGAGAGAGAGAGAAGAGAGAGAGAGAGAGAGAGAGAGAGAGAGAGAGAGACCCTATATCAAGTGTTTTATTAATATGATCATATTTAAAGATTGATTAGGTTGGCTAGCGTCGCAACTACAAAGGTCATTGACACTAGGCGGCGTCATAACTGCTAGGGTCACTGACGCCTCAAGGTAGAATGAAACGCAGTTAAGAATAAAGTATTTAATCGTCATATCATATCCCTGAAGACAGAGGATTTTGGAACGTTTATGTGCCTTCTGAAGCCTATTGGAAAGCTTGGTGAACTAGTCTCTCTTAGGTTGTGTAAAGGTGCCATCCTTCTAACATTAAATGGTCTTTGGCCTCTATTTTAAGGTGCCATCCTTCTAACATTAAATGGTCTTTGACCTCTAATTTAAGGTGCCATCCTTCTAGCATTAGATGCTCTTTGACCTCTATTTTGAGGTGTCATCCTTCTAGCATTAGATTCTCTTTGACCTCTATTTTGAGGTGTTATCCTTATGGCATTAGATGTTCTTTGACCTCTATTTTGAGGTGTCATCATTTTAGCATTAGATGCTCTTTGACCTTTATTTTGAGGTGTCTTACTTCTAGCATTAGATGCTCTTTGACCTCTATTTTGAGGTATCATCCTTCTAGCATTAGATGGTCTTCGACCTCTATTTTGCGGTGTCATCCATCTAGCATTAGATGCTCTTTGACCTCTATTTTTGAAGTATCATCCTTCTAGCATTAGATGCTCTTTGACCTCTAGTTTGAGGTGCCATCATTCTAGCATCAGATGCTCATTAATGTCTATTTTGAGCTGCCATCTTTCTAGTATTAGATGCTCTTTGACCTCTATTTTGAAGTACCATCCTTCTAGCATTAGATGCTCTTTGACCTATATTTTGAGGTGCCATCCTTCTAGAATTACATGCTCTTTGATCTCTATTTTTATGTGCCATCCTTTTAGTATTAGATGCTCTTTGACCTCTATTTTAAGGTACCACCCTTCTAATATTAGATGCTCTTTGACCTCTATTTTGAGGTGCCATCTTACTAGCATTAGTTGTTATTTGACATATATTTTATGAGGTGTCATCCTTCCAGCATTAGATGCTCTTTGACATCCATTTTTGAGGTGCCATCTTTCTAGCATTAGATGCTCTTTCACCTCTATTTTGAGGTACTATCCTTCTGGCATTAGATGCGCTTTGACATCTTATTTTAAGGTGCCATCCTTCTAGCATTAGATGCTCTTTGACCTATATTTTGAGTTCTTATCGTTCTAGCATTAGATGCTCTTTGACCTATATTTTGAGTTCTTATCGTTTTAGCATTAGATGCTCTTTGACCTCTATTTTGAGGTGTCATCCTTTTAGCATTAGATTCTCTTTGACCTCTATTTTGAGGTGTCATCATTTTAGCATTAGATGCTCTTTGACCTCTATTTTGAGGTGTCATACTTCTAGCATTAGATGCTCTTTGACCTCTATTTTGAGGTGTCATCATTTAAGCATTAGATGCTCTTTGACCTCTATTTTGAGGTGTCATCCTTCTAGCATTAGATGCTCTTTGACCTCTATTTTGAGGTGTCATCATTTAAGCATTAGATGCTCTTTGACCTTTATTTTGAGGTGTCATCCTTCTAGCATTAAACTCTCTTTGGCCTATATTTTGAGGTGTCATCCTTTTAGCATTAAATACTCTTTGACCTTTATTTTGAGGTGTCATCCTTCTAG
This sequence comes from Palaemon carinicauda, assembly GCF_036898095.1. Classification (NCBI taxonomy): domain Eukaryota; kingdom Metazoa; phylum Arthropoda; class Malacostraca; order Decapoda; family Palaemonidae; genus Palaemon; species Palaemon carinicauda. The sequence goes on along the minus strand of NC_090727.1, from coordinate 95,638,787 downwards.
CATTAGATGCTCTTCGACCTCTATTTTTTTTGACGTGTCATCCCTCTAGCATTAGATGCTCTTTGACCTCTATTTTTGAAGTGGAAGTGTCATCCTTCTAGCATTAGATGCTCTTTGATCTCTATTTTGAGGTACCATCCATCAAGCATTAGATGCCCTCCGACCTCTATTTTGGGGTGTCATCCTTTTAGCATTAGATGCTTTTTTACCTCTATTTTGAGGTACCATCCCTCAAGCATTAGATGCCCTTCGACCTCTATTTTGGGGTGTCATCCTTATAGCATTAGATGCTCTTCAACATCTATTTTGAGGTACCATCCTTCTAGCATTAGATGCCCTTTGACCTCTATTTTGAGGTGTCATCCTTCTATCATTAGATGCTCTCTGACCTATATTTTGAGGTGCCATCCTTCTAGCATTAGATGCTCTTCGACCTCTGTTTTGATGTGCCATCCTTCTACTATTAGATGCTCTTTGGCCTCTATTTTGAAGTACCATCCTTCTAGCGTTAGATGCTCTTTGCCCTCTATTTTGAGGTGCCCTCTTCTTGCATCAGATGCTCTTTGACCTCTATTTTGAGGTCATCCTTTTAGCATTAGATACTCTTTGACCTCTATTTTGAGGTGTCATCCTTGTCCCGTTTTGGTTTCTTCTTCTTTGGTTTCCTCATCAAAAGTTTTCTTGTGGGTCTGTCTTCTCCTTGTTTTTCTTCCTTCTCAACGACTACTTTATTGTCATCTTCTATTGCATTTTCACACCTTTCAACGTCACCCATCCCTTCTTATTTTACAACCTTTTTCCAAATCTCTCTTCTGAAGTTCCTTCTTCAGTGAACAGATGACATCTTCCGTTGCGGACAATTCTTTCTTCATTTGATCTACTATATTGGTCATTCGAACAATCTTACCATTCAAATTCTTTTCTCGTTTAACTTTGTTCTCCAGTTGTTCCCGAGGACCTTCATTCTTCTTTGTTATTGTGAACACTGCCTCCTTTAGCTCATGATTTTGTACTAGAGCTTTAGAAATCTCCCCCTGCAGCTCTTCTACTAGACTTTGGTGTCCTTGGCTTCTTTTCTGATTATGGACATCATTTTTCTCCTGAGCCATTTTCAGCTCCGCTTTCAACTCTAGAATTGATTGATAATAATCAGCAAGTTGATTTTCATGGGATTCAATCACAGCCTGTTTATTGGCAAGTTCCTTAGCCATGTTTTCATTCTTTCGCCTGAGATCTTCAATCTCGGCGTCTCCGTCCGTCTGAACCGTTACATCTTTGTTAGAGACTGGTCCAGTTTCTAACTGAACTTCTACATCTCTGTTAGAGATAATCTGTTCAATCTCTACCTGAACTTCTACATCTCTGTTAGAGATAAGCTGTTCAGTCTTTACCTGAACTTCTACATCTATGTTAGAGGTAAGATGTTCAGTCTCTATCTGAACGTCTACATCTCTGTTAGAGGTAAGATATTCAGTCTCTACCTGAACTTGTAGATCTCTATTAGAGACAACACTCCCTGTGCCTCCTGGCAGCAGCAGCTGTTCCTCCTCGCCGGAAAGCAAAGGCTCCTTCCCACTGATGACAGCTTCTGTCTCCTCAGAAACTCCGTCGAGTTCCTCCTGGTCCAAGATAGGCTCAAGTGCCTCACTCTTTTCCTCCTCGGCCCAGAATTTCCTCATCAGAAGACCACCTCCCAAAATGGTTGCTGGTCCTGAAACCTGTCTTCGGAAGAGGGACCTCCAAGTAGATATTTCTTCCCGTACTGGCTGATAGCTCTCAATACGTTGTTTGTGAACATCGTTGCAAAACTCAGAATGCAGATCACTTGACTTTGATCAGGTATAATTTGAAGAAATCGAAGTAGGTCTTCGCAGGATTATCAATTCCGAGATTGAAGGAGTTTTGAGGACTGGAGACGTCTTCGTTGGCTTCGAGATCGTCTCCTGAAACTTATTCCGATTATAATTCGAATGAGAGCGAGATTTTGAAGCCTTCTTCGTTCGCTTTGGGAAAAATCTTCACTCAGTCTTCACCGAAACTTACTTTCTGCTCTTGAAAAAGACAAGTTTATATCTATTTCTAATTTTTTTTTTCAAAACACGAATCTTATTCCGCCATTGAATATTTCTCTAGTAATTTCTTTTCCCCGAAGGAAATATATAGATAGATAGATAGATAGATAGATAAATAGATAGATAGATAGATAGAATTGTATTTATAAAAAAAAGTTAAAATTCTTATGAGGTGTGAATGAAGACTCGGATGAGAACGGGATGGTGTGAAGCCTTCTGAAGACATCGTTGGGTCGGAGAAGAATCTTCTGGTCTTCACCGAAGATTTCTTTCTGCTCCAGCAGAAGTCTTGCGTTTTTCTCTTGTTTTTTCTTTTCCTTTTTTGAAGAGACGAATCTAATATCTCCATTGACTATTCCTTTCGTAATTTCTTTTCCCCGAAGGAAATCTTGAAAAAAATCTTACAAAAAAGAAGAGAGAGAGAGAGAGAGAGAGAGAGAGAGAGAGAGAGAGAGAGAGAGAGAGAGAGAGAGAGAGAGAATGAAGCGTCGTATGATGCTAGAGAAGAAATGTATTGGTTAGTCTATGCGATATATAGTATTTTATATATTGCTTTTACTATATCATATTTATATGATATAAAGTATTTATATGCAAATTTATATATACATACATATATATATATATATATATATATATATATATATATATATATATATATATACTGTATATATATATATATATATACACACACATTCTCTTCTGTCCTCATACACCTGATAACCAGAGTGGGGATCCAATATAGCGTGTCTGGCTAGATAAAAGACCTAATGACTCTATAGCGTCAGTATCTCAATGAATGGATGATTTTAAACCAAAACGCTCCACATAGTAAACGAACATTGCATTGTGAAGAAGGGAGCAGTGACTAGTGGAACCTGGAAGATAGTCTGGAAAAGCAAAACAAGAAGAACGTTGAAGACTAAAAGTTGATTTATTTGAAAGGATTCCAACAGAAAATACAGGAAGAAGAGGGAGACAGAAATGAAAACGGGAGAGAACATTGAAAGAATCCGAAAAGAACTTATGATAAGTCGTTGATCAGTGTAGCAGAGGGTGAATTTGAAATGAGAAATTGAGTCCATTATGTTGATTAACCAACAATGAAGATTTTGCAGAATAAGGTAGAAACTATGCAAAAGTAGAGAGTATGGAAGGATAAGAAAAAGATCAGAGTTTCTTCATTCTAAAGTAAGAAGAAAAAAAGGCCGAAGAAGTCTTCATAAGAGAATGCAGTTTCTAGAGCTGTAAAGGTATTCTCAAAAAGTCTTCAGAGAAGAATTGCGTGTTTTCGACGCATACATTCTCTCTCTCTCTCTCTCTCTCTCTCTCTCTCTCTCTCTCTCTCTCTCTCTCTCATTCTAATAGAACTCCTTAAAATGAGCAAAATAAACGAAAGAAAAGTGGGAAATCTTTCAAGATTACAAATTCGTTTCAGCTTAAGAATCATCATGTACATTATATATATATATAATATATATATATATATATATATATATATATATACATATATATATATATATATATATATATATCTATATATATATATATATGAATATATGTGTATATATATATATATTATATATATATTTATATATATATATATATATATATATATATATATATATATATATATATATATATATATATATATATATCAGAGGGAGGTTTTTCATGCAAACACCAAGATCAAATGTTGTAATTGTGTAATCTTGTCCTACTTCAGATGATGCTTCTTGGCTGCACTTCAAACATTCTTTAAATGTTTTGAGGTCTGTAAATGCTGCATTAATCATTTGGTGATACCCAGTTATAGTTTGGAGTATTGCGAGTAATAGACACAGATCCCCATACAGCAGGAATG
>NC_090727.1:95624851-95629851 GCF_036898095.1 Palaemon carinicauda | reverse complement strand
GATGATCAAGCTTTACCGAGGAAATAAAGTCTTTCATTCTACCCGGTTTTGAGCATTATTTTCCTGTCTGGTCTTCAGCTGTTGACTTTCATCTTAATTTCTTGGACAAAACCTTGCGATCTATTAAATTTTGTATTCCTCATCTTGATATAAATCTCTGGCACCGTTGTTCAGTTAGTTCTTTATTCATATGTTACATAAGATCTTTCATAAATATGGCCATCCTTTGCATTCAGATCTTCCCAGACTAGACAATCCTGTACGTAGTTCTAGTTATGCAGTTCATCCTTACAGGCTTGCCTTCTCCATCATAAGTCTCACCACTGCACTTATTCTAGAAGTTTTATTCCAGCTGTTACCAGATTGTGGACTGATATTTCTGATGAAGCAATTGAAGTCGTGAAACATCAGAAGTTCAAATTTGTAGTGAATATTTTGATGCCTTTGTTCAAAGGTTATTTATGACAGATTTATTTTAACTTTGTTACCGGCCTTATGATATTTCAAAGTTAATATTCATTACTTCTCATATAGGTTTATTTGATTCCTTATTTCCTTTCTTAACTGGGCTATTTTTCCTTGGCTTTGTTGCATTCTTCTTTTTGAACTAGTGTTGTAGCTTAGCTAGTCATGATAATCTCCCCTATATGATAAAGAACAAGTGTCTGGATTATATATACATGTATTTATATATATATATATATATATATATATATATATATATATATATATGTGTGTAAATATATATAAATATAATAATTTATTTCTTTATTTATTTATTTATTCATTTATTTATTGATTGATTTCCTGTCATCCTCTCTCTCTCTCTCTCTCTCTCTCTCTCTCTCTCTCTCTCTCTCTCTCTCTCTCTCTCTCTCTCTCTCTGTTAGTATGTGTAAATTGTAAAGGATATATTTCAATATTTAATCCTATTTTTTCATATCTGAAAAATAAACTGTCAAAAATACCTTCAACGTTACTGATTTCTCAGGCAAGATTTCAATTTTTAAAAATAAACAACACAAGACTAATTCGATCCGGGAAATTGTTGAAAAATATTCATCTAATTAACTATCAAAGTAAACAAGAATTCATCACCATATTCACTATTTAAAGTGCATGATATATTTATAGGACAATATAGAAATAACTTTGATTTGCCTTTGCTCACAAAACTGGTAACTAAACTTCAGATCAATATGAAAAATGCATTTTTCAGCCTGTAGATGAGATTTTGATTAAGAGTTCTGTATAAGTATACATATCATGTAAGTATAATATGGGTTTAATTTATTGTCAATACTTGCTGTAAATGGAATGAATAATATTCAATGTTTTATTCATTCAAAAGGAAGTACAATAAGGGAGATTTTCCAATGGTATTTCATGAACTGGCATTTGGCTCTTTTACCTAGTTGAAAGAGCAAACCACTATTTCTTAACAGTTTGCCCGAATGGCATGGTCCTATTGGCTAAAGACTATGTTTCTTTGCCGTTGCCCGAATGGAGCGTTCCTATTGGCTAAGGACATCGAAAGATAACTCATGTCGTTCCTTAAGGCTGAATTTTCTTTCCAATATTTTACTTCTAAAATGACCTCACTGAGGCCATCTATTGATACCTTTAGGAACATGACCGAGTTCACTAAATCACCTGAAAATTTATTGTATTTTTTTTATTCAAAAATACGTATAAAATATTGATTACATATAATAGTTGAATAAAATATGAAATGAATATATTTTACACAATAAGAATGTCTAGATAAACATTATCTTGACATTTATAAGATAATCTTAAAGAGAAATACTCGTATACAGTTTTGGCAAAATTTATTTAGCACCTCAGGAGGGGGGACAGAATTGCTAACGAATTAATTAGGTAGAATTTTTTATTTAGAGAAAGTGGAAAGTCACTTGGATGACATATAAAGCGGAAAATATATATATTTTTAAACCTAATCTCATCGTCTTGCTAAAGAGGTCATGTATAAAATATTTAGTATGATTCATTTCCTTCCAAAGTCGAAAGGTTTTCTACTCTTATTACCGAGTGAACATCAGATTCTTTTAGCTTTTAAATTATATAAAAACATAATATTTATATACAAAAGAGTCGGTTCAGGTAACTATCAAAAGTTTCTTGTTATATGTATGAAGACAATATGGTGATAAAGGCAGTAATCAAGACATAGAATTCTTCACATATCCTTTAATCTAAATTCGAAAGGAACTACCGCCAGACGACACTATTATTATTATTATTATTATTATTATTATTATTATTATTATTATTATTACTAGCCAAGCTACAACCCTAGTCGGAAAAGCAAGATGCTATAAGCTAAAGGGCCTCAATAGGGAAAAATAGCCCAGTGAGGAAAGGAAATAAGGAAATAAATAAATGATGAGAACAAGTTAACAATAAATCATTCTAAAACAGAAACAACGTTGAAACAGATATGTCATATATAAACTATTAACAACGTCAAAAACAGATATGTCATATATAAACTATAAAAAGACTCATGTCAGCCTGGTGAACATAAAAACATTTGCTCCAACTTTGAACAACCGATTCAACTACCCGATTAGGAAGATCACTCCACAACTTGGTCACAGTTGAAATAAAACTTCTAGAATACTGTGTAGTATTGAGCCTCATGATGGAGAAAGCATGACCATAAGAATGATCTAGATACCTTGTATTATGAACAGGATGGTATTTTCGGGGAAGATCTGAATGCGAAGAATGGTTTGAATTATGAAAAATATCATGCAAATAGGCGTCTATCTCTTAAAAAATACTGAGATGTCTAAAAGTGACCGAGCGTCAGACATTTGAGTACATAGTAACAACTAATAGTGATATTGTTTACCTCTAAATAGGTTGTACCTTTCTTTAGTTAATATCACAAAACAGTTAATTTAATGAAAGGTAATGCTTGTTCAGTATCTACTAAAGTAGGGATGGCACATGAGAATTTTTCCAAGCAATTTATGATCTGTCAACAATTGTTTACATGCATCAGATACAGTACTGTGAATCTTTGTGGTGAGGAATCACTAACAAGCAGAATAAAAGATATTTAGTCACTGAATCGCATATCTTCTCAAATCAAAGTTAGTAAACCACGTTCTCCTCATAATATTTTCATATGCATTACATTTACTATTGCGTCTCTATTGGTTTTGTTAAATCCAAATAGATGAGCATAGAAAGAAGCATAGCTCAATGAATATTAAGATAAATTACGCTCTTCAATTCTTGGAGACTACGTCGAAGATGGTATTAGACTGGGAAAATAGTTTGGAGAGAAATAGGATTATGAACTCTGTAGTCTGGAATATAAGGCGGACGTGTTAACAAAATTGAAAGAAAATAAGCCTCCTTTGATTCCCACTATCATGGATGGATACCAGAGGCTCAATATGCAGTTTTAATCCTGTGAATATTCGTTATATTTTGTTTAAGGTTGATGTGATTAGACTTTGGCCGGAAAAGCTACGAATTTGGCCTAAAGAGTCAGCGTGAACCTCCGACGGGGAATCCTTCTCATGAAGCATTACAATTTTTGAGCAACCACCATAACTATCCAGTCAATAATCCCACTTTGATTACCTAGTAACAGGTAAGATGAAATTTGACATTATGAATGCATTTTCTCAAGGATATCAACGGATTTACAGATGCCCGGTTTAAGCTAGGTGCTTCATATGGAATCAAATTCACTTCATATCATTTTTGTAATCCTCTGGTTTCAAATGAATCGAGACAACAGTAGCATAAACAACGTTGATTCTGTCAACATGCAGGTATACACTGGACACTGGTCTATGTATGGATTTGCATTAAGAAGATGATAGTATTTTATTTATGAGCTTTTAGTTTTTTTCACGTGTATTATAATAGCTAAATATTACCCAGCTATTTGGCATCAGCACTAATGGAGTGAATGAAGGAATAAAAAGATTATATATATATATATATATATATATATATATGTGTGTGTGTGTGTGTGTGTGTGTGTGTGTGTGTGTGTGTCTATATACATATATACTGTATGTGTGTGTATATAAATATATATATATATATATATATATATATATATATATATATATATATATATATATATATATATATATATATAGTTTACGTTGCCTTTATGAACAGCTAACTATGGCCATGGTTCTTTGTTTTAAATACCCACGTGTGAGACGAGGGCAAGTGACGTCACAGTATTGGTGTTTGACACCTTGAGCTGTGCGTTGGCTGAACTGTTATGACTGGACCGTGGGTCCATTCAAGTGGTGGTAGGCATAGGGAAAACTCTATCATTGCATTGAAGTGAATTTATTCCAAGAATAGCTGCAATATGATTAAAGGTCTTTTTAATGTGTATTTATTTGTACAAATAATGAAAATTCAGGTACACAATTAAAGAGTCCAGGCTTGAGCTGCATTAGATTACTTCTATTTCATCTATGTTGTAATTGAGTCGTTCGTTAACTTAGACTAAGGATACTGTTATCTTGCAAATATATTATACAGACGAAGGTTTTGCAGTAACGTTGTAATACAGGACCTTCCAAGCAATAGGCGCAGGCAAGGATTTTATCTGCGAATCATATCATAATCAAGATTCCATTTTTGTTTGCTTTTGTTTGTTTTTAGAAATTTTATCATTATTTTAGTAACTGTTAATAACATTTAAAAGAAATATATTGTTTTAGTTCACCATAGCAGGGTTTTGTTGTACATAAGGCCAGATGAGGTAGCTGCCCTTCATTAACCGAGAACTATTTACCCCCCTCCCCCCCCCCCCTCCCACCCCATCACTTAATTGGTTTTGATATTCATATACAAGTAAGAACGCATTCCTTCAATCAGCCTAGAGCACAGAGTACAGTATGCTTTATCCCTCAACATCTCATCGCTTCAGACGGATTCTGTACAGCTTCCGTTCAGTAAAAGTCACGATTAATTACTACATTTACGAT
>NC_090727.1:95614851-95617351 GCF_036898095.1 Palaemon carinicauda | reverse complement strand
GTTTTAAGAAAAAAAAATGCCGAAGGTCTTCATAAGAGAAGGCTGTTTATGGAGCTCCTGAGGTATTTTTAGAATGTCTTCAGAGAAGAATTGCATTCATTCGAGCATACATATTCTCTCTCTCTCTCTCTCTCTCTCTCTCTCTCTCTCTCTCTCTCTCTTTCTCTCTCTCTCTCTCTCTCTCTCTCTCTCTCTCTTCTTTTGCTTCAACTGGAGTCCAAATGTCTTCAGGTATGAAGGAGAGAGCGAGAGAGAGAGAGAGAGAGAGAGAAAGAGAGAGAGAGAGAGAGAAAGAGAGAGAGAGAGAGAGAGAGAGAGAGAGAGAGAAAGAGAGAGAGAGAGAGAGAGAGAGAGAGAGAGAGAGAGAGAGAGGAGTGAGTCTATTAGTATCCAAGAAATTCTTCTTTTGGCTTCAACTGGAGTCCAAATGTCTTCAGGTATGAAGGAGAGAGAGAGAGAGAGAGAGAGAGAGAGAGAGAGAGAGAGAGAGATAAGCCATTAGAATCCAACAAATTCTTCTTTTGGCTTCAACTAGAGTCCAAATATCTTCAAGAGAGAGAGAGAGAGAGAGAGAGAGAGAGAGAGAGAGAGAGAGAATCCATAAGATAAGAAATACTGAAAGGAATGAAAAAACTATAGCAAAAGGAAAGATTTATTCATAGTTTTCTTTCTGTGCAAATCGTAACATTTATCTCCTAAAACGTTTCTGAGGCAAATCTAACTCTCTGAAGACATTCTGGAAGCGTTCTTGTTTCATCTTCATTCATTCCCAGAATGTAATGTTCACCTTCCCTATCGATATCCTTTGTATTCATCGAAATATTAAGAAATTCTCTCTCTCTCTCTCTCTCTCTCTCTCTCTCTCTCTCTCTCTCGTAGGAATCTTCAGTGTCTCCAGAGAAAACAGGAAAAAATTTTACACAGAAGACGAATTTTCTGTTCTTTCCCAAGGTTTTCATTTCTTAATTCTTCGTTCGTTTTCACTGCAATTATGGTAAATTCTATATTTTAATGGCCGGTTTGATATATATATATATATATATATATATATATATATATATATAGAGAGAGAGAGAGAGAGAGAGAGAGAGAGAGAGAGAGAGAGAGAGAGAGAGAGAGAGAGAGAAAGATTCAAAATGTGTTTGTTCGACAGAAATCTTCTAGTGGTCTCCGGAGAAAAACAGGACAATTTGGTCTAATGGCCGATGTAAACTTAGGAGAGAGAGAGAGAGAGAGAGAGAGAGAGAGAGAGAGAGAGAGAGAGAGAGAGAGAGAGAGAGAGAGAGAGAAGAGCATTCTCGTCATATTTCATTTCCGTTTATTCCCGGCAAATCTCTTTAGAATTCTTCTTCTTCTTCTCTTCTTCTTTCTATTCCTAAAATAATAGAAATACGTTCTCACTCGTCCCTACGATCTATTCTGAAAATAAATTATTATGAAAAGAGAATTATGAACATATGAAAATAATAGGCAAATCTGTAGTATTACTTCAATGTCGGAGGGAAAATTTGGTTTTTATGTTGGCGAATAAATCGCTAAATTAGATTCAGTTTACGATATATATATATATATATATATATATATATATATATATATAATATATATATATATATATATATATATATATATATATATATATATTCATTTAACTAGCGTTTAAAATTATGCTATTTTGACGTCTTGCAAAACATCGTACATCTAGTAGCAAAGTCCCGAGTTCCTACAATTGAGTTCCTATTATATAATGGAATTTAATTATTATTATTATTATTATATATATATATATATATATATATATATATATATATACAGCATAAATATCTTTCTAATTAAAACAAATAGAACAGGACGTAAAGGAATTACTTCAACCTTTTGTGAAGTAAAAGTTGACGATGATGATGATGGAGCAACAAGAAAACGATGTACAGACAGAGAGCGAAAATATTATTTAATCATTCTCTCGTATCCTTGAAGAGTGAGAACTTGAGAAGACTTTCTGGAAGTTACAAGAATAGAAATTTCAAGTAAATAATAAGGAGAATGTTATACAATATTTTGAGTCAGTAGACATTAATAATATATGTATTAATAGTTATAATAACAAAATAAGCTTTACTTTAGCTAGAAATAATATTGATTATATATATATCAATATTTGTTTCTATAAATTAAAATCTACTGACGAAATTAAATGTTCAAAGTAGGGAAGGAAGTCTTTTATCAATCACTTCCGAGCGAATTTCTTGCAGAGTTCCAAAGGAAATCTTGAAGAACTCGTCCGGAGACTTAAGGAGGAATTAGAGAAATGTGAAGAAAAGAAGATTTTCAACTTGATCCCGTTAAATATTTATCAAAATTACTATTGGGAATCATTTAGAGAGAGAGAGAGAGAGAGAGAGAGAGAGAGAGAGAGAGAGAGAGAGAGAGAGAGAGAGAGAGAGAGAAAGAGAGAGAGAGAGAGTTAATGAACTGAATGCAATGTATATATTGAATATTTATG
>NC_090727.1:95596430-95614351 GCF_036898095.1 Palaemon carinicauda | reverse complement strand
TAGAAATGACGCCAGACACCTGAAACTTTTTAAAGTTTTATTGTTCGTCTTGACGTTTTCGAAGACGCTGTTGAATCCTTTTCAATTTCACGACCATTTGGAAACGTCCCTGTCGGTTGATCTGCCTGACTGAGGCTCGAGGTACGCTCAAGATCGATAGTTTTTTGCAGTGTTTGTAAACTCAACATCCATGTGAGCTAAGGATGGGTGGTTTGTTGGTCTACCTGCCTGAGTCATCAACAGCCATTGCCTGGCCCTCGCTGATCCCAGTATGGGCGCTGATTATATGTATTAATGGGACACTCTCATGGAAGTAGTTCTGCTTGCTAGGGCATTGACATTTCCCCCTTGCTCTGCTATTCTTGAGTAGCCTTTAAATCTTTAAATATAATCATCTCTTAGTTTTCTTTACATCTTGGGTTCTTAAATACGTTGTTTTTTCTGGTTTCCAGTTTGGAGATATGAAAGGTCTACGTGAAATTAGAAAAGTGAGATAGTGTGAGGAACTGATCGAATTCTTATCAAATTGTATCGAAGTTCGTGTAGCTCAGAAGGCTATGCAATGTTTTGTGTAATGGAATATTTCTCCATCACCTCTGTTATATAGTAATTAAAGATGTCCCATTTTATTACAACAACATCAATTCAGCCATTTCTAATCCAGTACAGGATAAGTCCTGAGACATGTCCATATTCATGTCTGAGGTTTGACCATTATCATCACCCCTCTGCCCACTACGGATTTGATGATGATGGGAGATTTTAGTCATACCGCTCAAGGCAAACCAACCTAGTTTGAGTGGGCCATGACCAGTACAGCTTTGCTGATCATAACGATACGCCAAAGCCTTTCATCACGTTAAGGTATCTCCACTCAGGAAAGGGCCTATTCTATTGGCAGGGACTAAATAAAAAATGCTTTTAATGTGAGAAGGAAGATCTTTTAAATACAGTATTCAATAGTGTAAACAATTTATTCTTTTCAAAATACTTTAAATCATTAAGTCTTCTGGAGGATCGCTTAGACTCCGTGTGTGCTCCCATCTTTACGGGCTGCCCAGCGACAAGAGCCCGTGTCATGCTATAGGCATGGCAATCTGCATCATCATCATCAGATCCCACGAACTTTCAAGGCTTCGTCTGATCCATTTCCCGAGCGCTGCTGGGAGCGATTTATCCTTCCATTCGTTTTATCTCTCGTCTCTGTCAACAGAACCTTAATAGGAATCTCGGAAGGACAACATTTCTTTTCTAATGGCTACAGTTTAGACAAGTTAGAGGAAAGAATTGTCACGGTGTCCTCCTCGTCAGCTTTGCCTGTGCACTTTCTTAAAGAACAATTGGAATGTAATCGGTGGAATATTCACTTATTCATAATGAAGGATGAAGGGAAAATCAATACTAGCTTCACCTACTTTTTCAAAAATATGCAACGAAATTTTAAATACGAGAGAGAGAGAGAGAGAGAGAGAGAGAGAGAGAGAGGAGAGAGAGAGAGGAGAGAGAGAGAGAGAGGGGGGGGGATGGGTGAACACTCGATTAATTTAAAATATGAACGTTCAACATGTTCTGTGTGTATTTGAAATAGATTTTTTTATTCCGTAGCAGCATTATATAAAAGAAAGCAATGTGTTGAGTTAAGTCGGTGTTTTCATGACATTTAGTTATTTTAGTTTTTTCTTGGTTGTAATTTAGTAAATCATCTCAAAGACGGGCTCAGGTCAAAGGTTCAAATGTTCGATCAGTAGGATTTTGTATGATAGAGAAAATGTTGTGCGTTCCATACCGAAAAGATATTTGTGTTAATTTGATAGTAATATCAAGAACTGAGTGACATTCAACTCTATTGTAAGATTTCGTTAAGAATCAGCCACAAAAAACGAACGCGCAAATGTAAAGTAGATCGTGAAGGGAAATGTAAACAGATGGGAGTTATATTCAAAGATAACATTAAAATACATGATCAGGTATTTGTAGGTCAGTAAGTTTTATGTTGTAGTTTATTTAGAAAATATTTCTATAGAAATAAACTAAGGCTACAAAATAAGGAAACATTTTTGTTGGTATTGTTTCCAGGTTAGTGCAAAAAGCCAAAATATTTATTAAAAGATATAGATTATCTAGGAGAAGAAACCTAAACAAATGTATGGGTAAGAAATCTGAGGAAAGGATAAGTAAGAGAAATCTGAGGAGAAATGAGTAAGAGAAATCTGAAGAGAAAATGAGTAAGAGGAATCTGAGGAAAAGATAAGTAAGAGAAATTTGGATAAATAAATAGGTAAGAGATATTCAAAGAAAAATCTTTTGAGGAAATGTGTGTTGGTGGTTCGTGAATCTACCGATGAGAGCAAAGTAATGAGAGATAACTGGATGAGGCCCAAGTTGGAGGTCCATTAAGGCTATCAAAGGGAAACGTTACGAGGAAAAAGAATAAGAAGAAGAATGCGTCTGGTTTGTACTTTCTTACGTTGTCTAAGACTTCAGTTGGTGTTTATAGTAACCGGGTGTTACACTTGTTTTGTAGTTATACATAGAGTACATTGTTTTATAATTATTATTCATTGCTTTTTCAGAATATTAACTTTTTAAGGTATACAGTAACCGAACGTGAGGTTTCTATAACGGCTGGATTGTCTTATTGTTTTTTTTTTTTTTTTTGTAGTGATACATAGAGTACATTAATAGATTGTATATCGTTTATAATGTATACTATAGAAATTGAAAAATATCCTGGAAAAAAGCAATTAGCATTAATTATGAAAAAGTAGTTAATGCTGATAGCTTTTTATAAGGCATACCTTATAAATGACAGGCATAATGAATTCTGTAGCATGTTGCATGAACATAAATACAGAATCTTTGAAACAATACGCAATAAAACACGCCTTCATGCGAGGACTCATTACCACAGTTGGTTTAGTGTCCAGAGCTCATAACCCATTAGCTATAATCTGTATTGACAAGTATATTAGTGTATTTTATTAATTTCTTTTATGTCAATGCCTTCTGTGTATCAAGAAGCTTTCAATGAAGAAACCGGACATATTTTCTCCATTCCTTTTTGCATGGAGTTTTGGAAGAGAACGACTTTTCCCAAATGACACTGAACTGCAGAAAAATCATTTCCATGAAGTTTCCTGATTTAGGAGATAAATGCATTGTTGATATTGAGTCATGGGTGAGTAGAATAAAATATTTATTACATCTCTTTTATATTTTGGTAATTTGGAAATTTTCGTTCAGGTATGTGATGGTAACGATTTCTAAGCCGAGGGAGAGAAGGCTGTCTGATAGAAGTCAAGGTAACAAAAAATTAGAATTCATCTTTATTTATTCTGTTTTTGTTTCCTTTATATATAGAGGTGCAGTTTTAGAAATGTCATATATTAGGGGCTGCGAATTCACAATTATTTCCTTAAATTCCCAACCTTTGACATTCTCTCTCTCTCTCTCTCTCTCTCTCTCTCTCTCTCTCTCTCTCCTCTCTCTCCTCTCTCCTCTCTCTCTCTTCTCTCTCTCTCTCTCTTTTTTTTAAATAATTTATTCATATTAAAGAAATCCCTGAAAGAATATTTTGAAGATCAAACGATAATTGTTTTTAGTTCGTATCAGGATTCTGTTCTATAAGGTTTTGTGATATTGTTGCAATAACGGGGATTAAAGATCTATAGATTATTTAAACGTTGAATTTCATTATTTTGATGCACATTAATAACATACTGAAAGCTGACAGTGCTTTTGGTTTCTTGGTTTTCTCGGTATGGTAACGATTGACATCAATGACATGAGATATTAAACACAAAATAGCAAAGTAGCGTTAAAGTTATAATAGCATTTTAGTATTATGATATAAGAGTACATACAGTTCAACATTGCATTTAATCAGTCTTCTTATTTCGGTAAAAAGAAACAATTTATTAAATTCTTTTAAGGTTTTCGATGATCAAGCTTTACCGAGGAAATAAAGTCTTTCATTCTACCCGGTTTGAGCATTATTTTCCTGTCTGGTCTTCAGCTGCATGTGACTTTCATCTTAATTTCTTGGACAAAAACTTGCGATCTATTAAATTTCTTATTCCTCATCTTGATATAAATCTCTGGCACCGTAGTTCAGTTAGTTCTTTATTCATATGTTACATAAGATCTTTCATAAATATGACCATCCTTTGCATTCAGATCTTCCCAGACTAGACAATCCTGTACGTAGTTCTAGTTATGCAGTTAATCCTAACAGGCTTGCCATTTACATCATAAGTCCTCACACTGCACGTATTCTAGAAGTTTTATTCCAGCTGTTAGCAGGATTGTGGACTGATCTTTCTGATGAAGGAATTGAAGTTGTGAAACATCAGAAGTTCAAACTTGTAGTGAATATTTTGGTGCCTTTGTTCATAGGTTCTATATGACAGATTTATTTTAACTTTGTTATCGGTCTTATGATATTTTATAGTTGTTATTCATTACTCTCATATAAGTTTATTTATTTCCTTATTTCCTTTCTTAACTAGGCTATTTTTCCTGTTTGAGCCCTTGGCTTTGTTGCATTCTTCTTTTTGAACTAGTGTTGTAGCTTAGCCAGTAATGATAATCTCCCTATATGATAAAGAACAAGTGTCTGGATTTTTATATACGTGTGTAAATATATATATATATATATATATATATAATATATATATATATATATATATATGTATATAATCATTTACTTATTTATTGATTGATTGATTTCCTGTCACCCTGAACAGCATTGCCGAAGTATGACTCCAGCGTCTCTTCCCGTCCCTCGGGTATCGGAAGAGGGAGCAGTTAGGAATGATGGAAGGTGTGGGAAGAGATGGATCTGTGTGTATGGTTATCTATCTAATCTTAAGCCACCATTTTTGACGGGTCCCGTACACTAGTAATAATGATGGTAGTAAATGGAGGGAATTGCCCCGTATGGTGAGATGCAAAGGGTCCCCGGAAATGCAGTTCAGTGGTTTTGAAAAGAACGCTAGACGTATTTGATTCAACTATTCTTATTCCATCGGTTCGATTTCAGTAGTTTAAATGACAGGATTCCTATTTGCTTAGGCATTCCATAACGGGGCTAAGAAATACGTTTTGATATTTTTTTTTAGATTTTAATATATATGCTTTTATGGAATTACAAACCAAACTAAAAGTTTTTAACAATTAATGCGTTATTTGTATAGTTTTATATGCCATGTTGATTTACGTGTATATTGTAGTTTGTATTTAAGAAAAACATAATGATTTGGTTTTGCAATCGAGTATAGTAATAGTATTTGGGGGGGGGGGGGGGGGGGGGTGGGGGGGGGGGTCCTACTTCAAGTTGGTTTATATAAGACCATTTTCATTTCCGCCAAGGAGATTGTATTTTTACCTGCGTTCATTTATTTAATAAACTTTTAGCAGGATTACTTCCAAGTTTCAACAACGGATAGGTATTATGCTCCAGAAGAGCCCATTCAATTTGTAAGGTGAACCGGATCAAGATCGGTATTGTGATTATTTTTGTTGTTATTATAGCCTCCAGTAGATTCATACATTGTCGACATGAGAAAAAGGGAAAACTTGGTCCGTAGTCTTTAGTAGAATGTTGACCATCTTCATTGGCGGAGGTTTGAATTCTCTGAATGCTCTTTCTACTTGCCTTTAAATAAATAAATAAAAATATCTCCCATCTTCAAAAATTTCTGTTCAGATTTTTTCTTTATTCCCTATTTTCGGGTTTTCCAAGTTCGGAGAAAAATGTATCTGGCGTATTTCGGGAATAAATTCAGTTCAGGAAACCTTTGATGGGTAATGGAAATAGTGAGGAGACATTCCAAGGACCTTTTTCTCCAGTGGTCGGGAGGAAATCAGACCTAACCGGAATTCGGTGACTGCCAGAATGTTATTGGAGTTTTAGTCAGAAGCGTTTCCTGGGTTTAATCCTGTGAAAAAAAGCAATTTTCCCTCAGTATTAATGACGTCTAGCAGTGATTGAATTTTACCCTTTTATGCAAATTAAGAATTCATTCTTTTCTTTTGATTTGTTTTGAAATCCACTTGTGAATTGTTCTAAATATATCATAAATGGCCATGGTTCACTAGCTTACCACTCGACTACCGTAGAGAACATTAAATGATTTTGATTGCAAGTACAGAACCTAAATTACCGTATTTCCCGTGTCATAAGACGCACCTTTAGAAAAGTGCCCTCCAAAATGACCCTGCCTCTTAACACTTAAGAAAAAGCTGTATAAGGGAGTTTGACACCCTTCAAACACGCAACTATTGACATACAAGCACTCAAACTCACGAGAGATAGAATATAATCCTACAATTATCATTAATATGTAATAAATTAATTCATTTTTATATTGCACATCCTTCAATGAAGTACTGTAGCATTTTTTTTTTTCTTTTAGTAATCAGCTGATGACTTGCTAATCCTCTTCTACAAGAAAACATGCCAACTAATAGTCTCATAGCAGACGACGCTATGACATAGTTGTTTATGATGTATATATATTTATATTCTCATATTTTGTTGACATTTTGTAATAAAGCAATATATTGATAATGACTTTGTTGCCTGAGTTACGAAATAATACACAGACAGTTGGAAAAAAATCCTGTTTGTTGAGTGCAGTATTACCAAGTTAGCAGAAAAGTAATCAGACCTAGAAACACATAAACAGTAACAAAATTATTCCACTTAAAAGAATGTCTAGATTTCTTTAATCAATAATTACATTTTGTGTGAAAATTTATAGGCTGCACGAAGAATTTTGGAATTAGTACTAGAATTTTGAATCTTTAACAAAATTTTATGCACCTTTGGCACTGCCTTGATGTAAACAACACTTGAAACACCAAACATTCTGACTAAACGTGTAGTTGTGGTGGAAACTATGACAACTTTAGAGGTTTCTTATATGAATATGTAATAAAATTGGGATAATCGGCCTATAGCTAATTAATATCAACTTAAACATTTCATAATTCACCCAAAATAAGAAAAGTTACGTTGCAAGACAGTAATCACGCTAGAGTCTCTGACTAGGGATTTGTACTAAGAAGTTTTTAAAATCCTAATTTTATTTTCTAGAACTGCCTTGCTAATTTAAGGGTGCGTCTTACCACTTGTAGCGTCTTATGACACGGGATATACGGTATATGTACAGCATAAGATGCATCTCCTGTCATTTCTCTCGATAGGAGGGTAGCATATGTCACTGTATAGGTTGGAATCCTGGTTGAAGCAAGGGCACTTTGTACCCTTCAAACCCTTTGGATGTAAGCTACTCCCAAAGTAGATTCAATGTTTATGGGTTTATTTTGGATTGATATGAGAACACACACTCACACATAACAAAAAATGCAGCTGTATCTGGTTCATTGCAGGACAGCGGCCTCAGATATGTCTTTATTCATGTCTATGGTTGGTGTGTGTATGTGTGATAACAACACAAATGATAAGGATAATTGTAATCCTTCTTATTGATAAATTTCATATTATCACTATCTATCGATTTTCTTTGCTTCATCCAAAAACGGTCGATGTAAATTCATCTGAGACAAAGGTAAAGGCTAAGAAATAAAAGAACATTTATTAAGAAATGGGGTGACGTGTTTTGTGTCAAATTGTAATTATTTATTCTGCCATATGAGATGTCGACCATTGTGTAAAATCCTCCGGATCAGCTATCCTAGTTTTTTTTTTTTTTTTTTTTTTTTTTTTTTTTGAAGGAGAAATCTTCAAAGGGCTTAATGTCATTTGTTGCATCCTAAATCATCCCCACCCTCTGCCAGAAAATGCCCAAGGCATCGTAAATGCCAGAGTATGAGAACATTACTCAGGACGAATATAATTAAGATACTTTATGTGGATATCCATGAGATGGTGCATGACTTAGCTTTGTCGTTTTACTGTCATTAAAAGTATATGCATGTTTGTGTTTTATATCAGATTTTAAAGCTATAATGATATCTTACCATATTACATATTTCCGGTGTTTGAAATCGTTTGAAGATCCAAACTAAAAAGATGAATGAAGACTCATTCCCGTGGAATGACTTGAAGCCAAAGCAGGTATGATGGTGCGAGGTTATAACAAGACGACTTCGAGTATGTAGTGCCTGTATATTGTGTAAATTCATATTACATACGTTTCCTATGTGTATGTGAAATACGTATTGGACTGGTTTTCAAGGAAATCTTGGTAATTAGCTTTGTGCCCTTTCTGAAGTCTTTTGAATTGGCCATTTTGATAGTTTGCACTTTTTTTAATCATTAAAAGACGTTACGTATTTGTTTAATCTTGTTTGTTTTTTGGTAGTTGAACTATTTTGTAAACAACCTTTCTTCTTCTTCTTCTTCTTCTTCTTCTTCTTCTTGATGAAATGATAACGTGAGAATGGGGTGTTTTGGTTCAACCTATGTAAGTAATACTGACGGAGTAATTATGGGGTTATTTTCATACCGAAGAATGTCCTTCGTGTCTACAGATGAGTCCAATAGCTGGTTTGAGTCAGGGTGAATAGACACTAATGAAAGAACTGGAGTCGCATAGAATGGCCAAACTTCAATAAGGACTCATTTAGGGGTTTATATGTGAGAAAATTGTTCATAGGAATTTATGCGTGTAGAGAGAGAGAGAGAGAGAGAGAGAGAGAGAGAGAGAGAGAGAGAGAGAGAGAGAGAGAGATAATTACCCTCATTACGTTAATTGATGAGTAAAGTGTGAGCTCATTTCCTACAAAGGTCCAGAGAAGGAGTTTGTCAAGGCTTTGGCCTTAATGGATTCCTTCCATCAGTACAGATGACTGACGGAGTTGATGATCCCCAAAGGAATTCCTGGCCGTCTTTCCAGCTGTTCCAGCTGTTTTGTGAAGGATTCATTGGTAAACGATTAATTTGTTTAAGCAATTGTTTTTCAAAATTTCTTTTTTCGAATATTTCTTATTTCGATCACTTGTGAGTTCAATTGTTTTTCGGAAGCTGCCTATTCGACTTTATTTTATTTCGATTAATTGTGTCTTCGAACAAATGGTTTTCAAAGAATTGTATTTCGAATATTTTTTTTTTTTCAAAAACTGCTTATTCGAATATTTTGTATTTTTATCAATTTTGACTTCGAACAATTATACACTAGAAGAATTGTTCTCGAACATTTTTTTTAGGGGCTTTCGAACATTTGTATTTCAAATAATTGTTTTTCTAAAACTGCTTATTCGAATATTTTGCATTTTGATCCATTGAGATTTCGAACATTTATACATTCGAACAGTTGTTTTCAAACAAATAATATTAGTTACTGTCAGGGGACAAGGTATGTGGATGTTACTTAATAAATATATGAAGCCATTTTTTACACCTATGAATTACAAGTCAGTGCCATGATTATGTTTAGGGCTATTTTGCAAAGATTTCCAAAAGTGTTTTGCACATCTCTATATGTAGATATAATTTAGTTTTATAGATATATTATATATGAACTTTTTCTTTTCCTTGTCAATAGCCTTTGCCCATCTCTATATAGGGTCGCTCCCTATCCGGGGCATCCTGTTCACTTAATCCTTTTTTTTTTTTTTTTTTTTTTTTTTAGAAAACAAATAGACGTAGATAGTCCCTTTTGATAAATATTGATTTTTTTATGGTATCCGTAAAGGTAAATCTAATTTTGATTATTGTAAACTCACAAAATGAAACTGAAATGTTATTTATATTACCATTTGAGGAATGGCGACCTTTTTTTTCCTTTCTATGGGTTTCGAAATCTCAAAAGATTCCCTCAAAATACTCAAATAAAATCCCTCAAGGGCTTTCGACTTTAAAGCCTAACCCTTTCCGAGTAATTTGGGGAGCGTGAAGAAATTTGGTCAGCAATTTCATTCCAACTGAACGAATTGACTTGGTGATTAGGACTTCTGAGCGGGAAATTTGGCCCAGTCACTTCAGTTCGTAAAGCTCTATTTCGTATCAATTTGTTTATAGTTTTTGAGGTACTAGTATATATATATATGTATATATATATATATATATATATATATATATATATATATACATATATATATATATATATATATATATATATATATATATATTCAAATAAGCCATATATATTTTGATATATTAATGTCTGGATTCTCTTAACGACACGTAAAAATGTGCAAAATTTATCATATATATATATATATATATATATATATATATATATATATATATATATATATATATATATATATATACTGTATATATATGTATGTATATTTATATATATACATATACATATAGTTTGCATATGCACACAAATACAATACACACAAGAGCAGCCGTTTCTAGTCCACTGCAGGCAAAGGCCTCACACATGTCCTTTTATTCATGTCTAGGGGTTTGGCCGTTTCATCACCACGTTAGCCATTAGTTCAAGTTTCTCAAATAATTTCAATTCAAACATTAAGGTTTGGACATATTATCTTCCATAAATCATGATTTAGGCATTTTGAGAACTATGACGTAAGTAGATTATCTATCAGTGTTAATATCAAATGTTAGTCTTATACGGTAAGTAGATGCTGAAGAGCATAGTTTGGTCGGTCTCTCTCTCTCTCTCTCTCTCTCTCTCTCTCTCTCTCTCTCTCTCTCTCTCTCTCTTTCTCTCTCTCTCTCTCTCTCTCTCTCTGTCTCTCTATGCAATTGTTGTTGTTCGTGATCACAGATGTACTATGTATAATGGCAATGTATTTAAACGATTTCTACTGGAATGTTTAAATAATCAAAGTGATGCCATTGATCCCATCTCACTTATCCAGCGAAATTGAACCTGAAACCTGGTATAGGTTCCTTCAACTATTTTCTTGAGAGATTTATTCCATGTATCCATGATATGTTATCAGTTGTAAACTAAACCTTATGTCTCATATTGTCAATCTATATACTGTATACATATATATATATATATATATATATATATATATATATATATATATATGTATTTATGTATATATATGTATACATGTATCTGTATATATATATGTATATATATATATATATATTTAAATATATATGTATCTATATGTATATATATGTATATATATATATATACATATATATATATATATATATATATATATATACAGTATAAATATATATATATATATATATATATATATATAGATATATATATATATATACATATATATATATATATATATATATATATATATATATATGTGTGTATATATATTGACAATATGAGACACAAAGTTTGATATACTACTGATAACATATATATATATATATATATATATATATATATATATATATATATATATATATATATATATATATATATATATATATATATGATAAATTTTGCACATTCAGACGTGTTTTTCATATTCAAATAAGCCATATATATTTTTGATACATTAATGTCTGGATTCTCTTTTCTTCGTGGCCAAGTGGCTTAGTCACTGTCTATACAAGCTTGCCGACCAGGGTTCGATTCCCGGCCGGACCCAAGCTCTTGTCTTTGTGTGATTTCGCCTGGGGCTCTGATCCCGAGGTCGTTAAGAGAATCTAGACATTAATGTATCAAAAATATATATGGCTTATTTGAATATATATATATATATATATATATATATATATATATATATATATATATATATATATATATATATATATATATATATATATATATATATATATATATAAGGTTCAGCTTATAAACTACAATAGTATATTTAATAAACGCAGTACATTAATTCCGTTGGAAGTGTGTCTTGTACTGCCTTTAGTTTTTTGAAACTTAATTAATGTAAGACTGTCTTAGTATCTTCATAGTTTATATTTCCCGATTACATTTGAACTTCTCTTTGGAATCAAAGTGATGAAAACTTATGTAGAAAGCCTATGGTGTCTTTTCCTGTTGTTTGGTTAGTTAAAATCGGTTAAACTTAATTTTACCTTAATTTCTACTGAATACCATGAGATAGTACCCTTTTTTATCTTCTAATGTATGTGTCTTGTCCTGCTCATAAGTGTTTCAGTACGGTATGTTCTGTGTTAGTGAGATAGAGAGCATAATATATTTTCTTTTTCTCCTTTGCAATTCAAAGGCTCTTTATGAAAAGGTGACTTTTGGATAATCTCTGTAGCTATGATTTAACAATAGTGATCCATAGGTTTCTTTTTAACCATTAAAAGGATCCTTCGCTAAACTGATTTCTTAAGGGGATTTCAAAAAGGCTGATAGGCATACACAAAGACCAAATACTCTATAGAATTACGAGCTGATGTTACTCACTGCGTTTCGTCTTATTAGCAAGATATTCTTTATTTAAAGAGGCCTACAGTTTATGCAGGTGATACTTAGTCATTTCTATTTTACCTTGTATTGTACGCTTTTCTTAAGTGTCAGATTTGATCTTTAAGCTAAAGCTGAGATGGATTATCTAGGCATGTTTTGTAAAATAGTGAAATGGGTGTTCAACTCGAGAGCTTTTAAAATGAATTTCCTCCTTTTCTTAACTTTATAGATTTGGAAGTTTGCTGTTGTTTTGGAATCTTTATTTACTTTTGTGTTCTTTTGCTTAATTGCTGACATCAGATGTCTTTTGGAAGCCTCCTACTGAGATACAATGAAAGTAATTTGAGTTGATAAGATTTTCTCATTGAAATCCCATGTTTTATCCATGTAGCTTTTGTTTTTGTAATGATTAATGAGTTTCTAGATATAAATGACTGTTTTACATGCGGCAAACAAAAATCTCATTATTGTTGACAGCACAGTTATTATTGATTTAGGGTTTTGTTTAACAAAACTATTTGTTAATTTTTCTTTTGTTTCATTAACTCATATAGTATTAAGAAGATTTAGAGGTTGTGGCTGTTTAGTGGCTGACGTACCTGATTCCTGGGCCAAGAGTTGGACCCATGCTCGCAGCTCGAAAAGATATCTTTAATGGTCACAACCTCTCTGCCCTTGTGAGGTAGTGATGGAGGTTTTGGGCAACCTATCGGTCTAATTACCGTGTCATCAGCAGCCATTGTCTGCCCCTCCTTGGTCTTGGCATGGGTGGAGATCAGGATGTCCTGTCGCTCATGAGTGACCTTTAAACCTGTGGTGTATCCTGATATGGTGTTCCCAGTAAAACAAGCCATGCAAAATGGGCTCTTTCCGTCAATCATGGCATCAGATCCAGATTTTGTTTCAGACGGAATCGGATTTTGGATATTTTTTTCTGATTATGATTATATGGTAACTAGTGTACGCAACCCGTCAAAATTACTGCTAAATATATAGGTAGATGTTCACACACATACACCCCTACCCTAGGGCTTGGCAAGAGACCGAGTAGTCATGCGTTTAGCTATTCTTCTTAGCGGGAGAGGAAATAAATATATATATATATATATATATATATATATATATATATATATATATATATATATATATATATATATATAAATATATAGCCAGACCAAGGCCAATCTATATTGGCCTTGAGCCAGACACACCCTATATTTTATACTGTACGGAGATTTTTAAACTCGTCACAAAGTGTGCCACATCCCTTTTAAAAGGCTTAGGATTCAGCTCAGTAAAACCTCAGTGTGTAACTAACCGAGCTATGAAAAGAAATATATCTCAAGTTCGCATTGTTCAAATAGAAAGAGAGAAATTTTATCATTCAGAGAGCGTAAAAAAGGACAAAAACAAATATTTTTTATATTATTTGGCTAGGATTGGCTTTATTTTTTTCTCAATATTACCCATATTTTTTGCTGAAACTTACTCTGATTACCTTTGCTATGATTTTGATATTTTCCCTCGCTCCTATTTGCTGCAATAAAGACTATATGGATTGATACTATAGTTGGTGTTGTGTTTTCATTATTATTATTATTATTATTATTATTATTATTATTATTATTATTATTATTATTATTATTATGATTAATTCAGCCTTGGGAACGATAACAATGTCCCCTTTATGGTTTATTGAAACTAATAGGTAATAGTAATAATGTACTAGAAATCGTATATCAAAATGGCAAAATATCTTAAGTCATTCTGAATATGATTAAAATATATGGAGGTCATTGGTTTCAAGCATAGAATATTTTATCCATCAGGGTTTTAGCCACTAAAATAGTTTTGGTAACAGATCAGTAATTGTATTTTGATTATTTGTTATCTGATTAGGTAGCTATAAATCAGTTTTTATTGTAGAATCAGAATAGTTTTAAACCTTCCTCTCAATTGATTCCTTCGGGTTAATTCAATGTAATATTAGATATACTTAATGTTTTAATGTGCTAGTTAGAAACTTAAAAAATTTTCATTATTTCTTTACCTGTTGACGACTACGATGGTCTTACTGTAAATTCCAAGAAGATGAAAGGGATGGAAAAGAGGGAGAGTTAAGATATAAGAAGAATTTGTAGTTAATGTAATGGAGAAGACTAGGGAACCTCATCTGAGATGATATGGCCGTGTAATGAGAAGAGAGGAGCTGGAACCAATCAAGAGAGCCAAGAACATGCCAGCGGTGGGGAGGAGGCGTGTGGGGGGCGTCAGTTAATCAGGAGTGATAGGAGTGAGGTGAAAACGGTGCAAGGAATAGAAAGAGATGAAACATTTGACTTGAGCGGCCGACCCTGCTATACTGTGGGATTGATACGGTTGAAAGAAGAGGAAATATTTGTTGATATAATTATAACTTCGCTAGTAGATGATTATATTACAGAATTTGAATGTTTCATTGAAGGTTATGATTTGTCTTTAGTACTCCTTTTCGGAAGGTACTTACCCTAATTTGAATTATAAGATTATTTATACTATATATATATATTTAGAGGATTTAATGGTATTTAGAAAGTACTCTTGTTGGATAGATTAGGTTTCCACAATACTCATAACAAAGTTGATTTATATAAATCATTTTCATTTTATAGTTTGAGACTATCGCGGAATCTCTAGTTGTCTCTGTGTTCTTTCTGTGACAGAAATGAAATACTTTTCTCAATGTAAAGAGAACATCCCAGTTTAAAATAGTTTTAGGGAGGCTCAAAAATCTCTTGGAATGAATGACTTAGTCTTTCAGAATCTCGTTGTCTCATCTTGGTTGTTGATTTCTGTCATTCTTTCATTTCTTCTTAATCATCGATTGAAACTAAATTGTTAATGATCATTGCAAAAATCATAAGTTATTCTGAATGTTAATTAAACGCACGAAGGTCATTGGTTTGAAGCATAGAATATTTTATCCATCCGGGTTTTAACCACTAAAATAATTTTAGTAGTAGTTTGATTTTTTGTTATCTGATTTGCTGGTTATAAATTTGCAGTGTTTAATTTTGATGCAAACAAGTGCGTAAACGCTTGATTCTTGAAAATGCTCTCATCTCTTGTATTTTATAGTTTCATAAATATACTCTGCATATATCTTATGGTGTAATTTACTTATTAAGTAACGTCTTTAATCTATATTTCCTCCACTTCACCAAAAAAATTTCAACAGAGCCCCTTTTCCTTCTCTCCATTCGATCCTTTAAATTTTTCGCTTAATACTCCTAGGAAGGATATTTTTGAGGGGAACGTTCTTAAGATAAGGTAAACGACGCTGACACTTTCAGAAACTGTCCGAGGAAAATGTAGAGATTGATAGTGGTTTCTGAATGGGGGAATACTCAGCCCTGGGCAGCTGGGACACAGTGTATATTAGAATATTATGGAGACAAATATTTTGCCATCGCCTCTATATAATAAATAGCACGTATCTGGCTTTGTATACCTGAAAATATATACATATATATATATATATATATATATATATATATATATACATAGTATATATATATATATATATATATATATATATATATATATATATATATATATATATAGAAAGTAGATAGAATTGCTTGTCAGAGTGTACAGTCGATCAAGAGAACTCTAACCCAAGACTGTGGAAGACCACGATACAGAGGTTATGGATCTAGATAATAACGGTTTGATTCTGGAGTATCCTTCTAGAAGAGCTGCTGACCATAACTAAGAGTCTCTTCTACCCTTACCAAGAAAAAAGTATCCACTGAATAACTACAGTGCTATAGTAAACCCTCGAGTGAAGATGATTTTTTTTTTTTTTTTTTTTTTTTTTTTTTTTTTGTCAGGTGTAAGAAGAAAAAGGAGAATGTGTAAGGAATAGGACAGACTATTCGGTTCATGTGTAGGCAAAGGAATAATGAACCTTAACCAGAGAGGGATTCAATATAGTGCTATCTGGCCAGTCAAAGGACCCAATAACTCTCTAGCTGTAGTATTTCAACGGGTGGCTGGGGTCTTTATTCAGATCATGAACATAATTAGAAAAAAAAAAGTTGCTCGAGAAGTTTTCATAAGTTTTATTAGAAGTTTTTTAGTTTCTTCCAAGTTAGATTTTGTAGGAATTTAAACATGTATCGATAACTTGTTTGAAAGTTGATTATTTCTGTCAATTCAAATCTTTAAATGTTAAGAATATTTTGGTTTTAGGCTGAATACTGGTCTGATTTTTATTCCTCAAAATGTTGGAAAATTGCAGATAGGAATTTATGCTTATTAAGGGGGAGAGAGAGAGAGAGAGAGAGAGAGAGAGAGAGAGAGAGAGAGAGAGAGAGAGAGAGAGAGAGCTAATTACTCTCATTACATTAATTGATGTGTAAAGTGTGAGCTCATTTCCTGACAATGGTCCAGAGAAGGAGTTTGCCAAGGCTTTGGCCTTAATGGATTCCTTCCATCAGTACAGATGACCGACGGAGTTGATGATCCCCAAGGGAATTCCTGACCGTCTTTCCTGCTGTTTTGTGAAAAATTCATTGGTAAACGATTAATCTTTTCGGACAACTGTTTTTCGAAAACTTCTTTTTCGAATATTTTGTATTTCAATCAATTCTGAGTTCAGTTAGTTTTCGAAAGCTGCCTATTCGAATATATTGTATTTCGACCAATTGTGTGTTCGAACGAATGGTTTTCAAAGAAAAGGATTTCGAATAATTGTTTTTCAAAAACTACTTATTCGAATATTGTGTATTTCTATCAATTGTTGCTTTGAACAATTATACACAAGATAAATTGTTCTTGAACAAATAGTTTTTATTAAAGATTTCCGAACATATGTATTTCAAATAATTGTTTTTCTAAAACTGCTTATTCGAATATTATGCATTTTGATCGATTGAGATTTCGAACAATTATACACCAGAACAGTTGTTTTAAAACAAATGATTTCGGTTACAGTCAGTTGACAAGGTCTGTTGAAGTTACTTAATAAATATATGAAACTTTTTTTACACCTGCGAATTAGAAGTCAGTGCCATGATTATGTTTAGTGCTATTTTGTTAAGATTTCCAAAAGTCTTTTTGCACATCTCTATATGTAGATAGGATTTAGTTTTAAATATATAATTCATATGAATATATTTTTCTTTTTGTCTACAGGCTTTACCCATCTTTATATAAGGTCCATCTCTATCTGGGCATCCTGTTCACTTTTTTTATGAACCTATATTTCGAAAATAAATAGACGTTGAAAATCCCTTTTGAGAAATATTGATTTTATTTAAGGTTTCCGTAAAGGTAAATTTATTCTTTTTTTATTGTAATGATCTGTAAACTTACAAATTGAAACTTAAATGTTATTTGTTACCATTCCAGTAATGGCGGTCTATCTTTTTTCTTTCTATGGATTTTGAAATATCCAAAAATTCCATCAAAATACTCAAATAAAATCCCCCAAGGGCTTTCGACTTCAAAGTTAAACCCTTTCAGAGTAATTTGTGGAACGGGAAGAAATTCGGTCAGCAATTTCATTCCAACTGACTCAAAACTTTTCTATGGAGAGGAACGAAGGGATTTTGTGATTCAGACTTTTGA
>NC_090727.1:95568930-95588930 GCF_036898095.1 Palaemon carinicauda | reverse complement strand
TATTGATTGTATCTTTATATTTTCCTTGTAACGCTAAAGCATGTGATACTTTCAAAGATTCTCATTACTCTTGAGGGTAAAAAGTATAAAGGGAAAACATTAGCAATGTAAAATTGCGACTCCTAATGCTTCCTATTATACTTGACGAGACTAATGTCTTTGTATGCACATCACATTTCTTAGCAACGACTCATTTTCTGAGTCTTTGTTTATGAATTTTTTCTTCAATGTTTGTTCTCAAACCTTAGCATTATGTTGGTTTACAGAACATTCGATAATTAATATAAGTAATTTGAATGCGTTTCTCGGAACAAGGTTCCAAGTTAAGTCGAAAGCTAATAATAATAAGTCTTTAATAGGAAGTCTTTATAACAGATTTTATCAGAACCAAAATTTTCAGTTATACCTGTTAATAAAATCTTACAATATTGTAACTGACAAGTTATAATTAACTTTGTTAACTACTTTGTTTAATTGTTATAATCAACTTTTTGTTTTCATAATGAACCTTCATCAGGTGTTTTTCCCATCGTTAATCTGATTAATCGATAAATACTTTTTAAAAGAAGCTCTTGAGAATACTTTGATGAAATATGAATATTGGGTTAAACTTTTAGGTTTAAGATGCCCTCCGAAAAGTGCTGAAAAAGATGAAAGCTTTTTTTTCTCTTAATTTTCCGCTCCAAGGAAAAAACTGAGAAAGCCAAGCTATGTAGGATATGATGTATCGATCTCTTGAAGATGTTTACCTCCCAACGTCTCGTCTCGTGATATATGAACCTTTTTCATTCTTGGGTCAAAGATGAAACGGAGAAAGTATTTTGCATTTTACGAAAAGAAAAAGGATGAGGAAACTGAATTTCCAGCCAAGATCAGGTATCAAGATGGATTGCTAGAATATCACTAATGGGGAACACGGAGAGTCGGGACATATAAAAGAAGGTGCGGTGTGTGTAATATAAGAGAGGAGCAGCTAAATATTCAGGTATATATGCTGGCACACAGTTTCAACTGTGTGTGTGTATATATATATATATATATATATATATATATATATATATATATATATATATATATATATATATATATATACACACGCAGCTAATATCCAGCTCTATGGAGTCATGACAGTATATAATTCATTAGGTTTAAATTTAGCAAGTATGAAAGTATCTACACCATTTTAATCATTATCATTTAAGGAACATAAAGTTGCAAAGTCTTTTTCAGGAAACTAGTCTTCTGGTAGTTTATTCGGTTCAATGAAATACCTCCTTATCTC
Source organism: Palaemon carinicauda (assembly GCF_036898095.1). Taxonomy (NCBI): domain Eukaryota; kingdom Metazoa; phylum Arthropoda; class Malacostraca; order Decapoda; family Palaemonidae; genus Palaemon; species Palaemon carinicauda. The sequence goes on along the minus strand of NC_090727.1, from coordinate 95,587,648 downwards.
ATATTCTCTTATCGCTTATTTCTGTATATGTTTATTAATTATGGCATTGTACAGGATAAGATACGGCGTGTAGTTGAAGCCCTCTTGAATGGTGAGGACCTGATAGGAAGAAGAGAGAGTGAGGGGAGGCGGTATGTCAGCTGGTGGCGTTGGCCTTTTGTCCCATACCCAAAATCATACCGAAATATAACAAGGGGGACCAGGTCCTACACTGCTCGTGTGCATGTTAAAAAAATCTTTGCTTCAAATATCTCTATATATAAAAATTTAAAATTTTATTTCTTAATTAGTTGGAAAATATCAATATCATTTATGTGAAGAAAACTTATGTAGTATTGATAAAAGAATAAGTTAGTTTGAGGAATGAATAATTAGTGCCTTGAAACTTTTTTCCGTTAGAACGGCCTTGTGGCGCAACAGATAACGCGTCTGACTACGGATCAGAAGATTCCAGGTTCGAATCCTGGCAAGGTCGAGATCATCATTTTGTACCATTAGCACTTTTAAATCATGTTGGAGCGATAAGGAGATATGTTGTTATTTGTATTAATATTGTTATTATTTGTAGGTGGGGAGATCGTCTTAGGTTCCTTGTTCCGTTTGTGACGGTCTCGTATTTCACTAACTTATTTATTTGTTTATTTATTTCCTGTTATTAATTTGGTGTTTTTGTTTTGCTTTTTGTTCTTTTATCATTTTATGAATTTCGATTTATTCTTTGTAACTTTTTTTTATATATTCATTCTACTTCCGGATATCTTCATTGGATTCTTTATTCATTTCCAGAAATAAAATATACAATTTCTATTTCTAAATATCTATCTATCTATCTATCTATCTATCTATCTATCTATCTATATATATATATATATATATATATATATATATATATATATATATATATGTATGTATGTGTGTGTATATATGCATATATGTGTGTATATATATACATATATGTGTGTATATATATACATATATGTATATATATATATATATATATATATATATATACATGTGTGTGTGGAAGAGAGAGAGAGAGAGAGAGAGAGAGAGAGAGAGAGAGAGAGAGAGAGAGAGAGAGAGAGAGAGAGAGATTATACATACTATCTCAGTCTTGTGTTGTTTGTTCATATTGACCAAAAGGGGTTTTATTCTTGGCATATGAATATCAAATTAAATCTTAAGAGAAGAAAAGCCTCAATATAATTTAAGATTTTAGATTTCCACATTAATTTAAAACTTTAAATTTTCACATTTCAATCCAAGCAGTATGATTACCACATTAGCTTAATGCAATCTGAATGATGCTTAATAGTATATTACATTTGCATGTAGTTGATAGTACAAACCTCGCTTTAACATCGATATTGTCAGGAAGTTGATGCTTTGTTGACGTTAATGAGACAAATCATTAGGACTCGAGCTTCTGCCTTCCTCTTGGAATCCTAATGTCCATGAATTATTCTGATGAAAGGAATCGGTATCGGAGACGTGGCCGAGAATAATGAAGGATAATGAGGGATATCGTTAGGGATATCGTTTGTACTTTGATGAGGAATTGTTACAACGCGTCTGGTTATTCAGCCATTCCTTCGGTGTTCTAATAGGATAGAAACTAGTTGTTTATGCAACCCGTCAAAAAGGATGGCTGAATGTTTAGATAGATATGCACACATACCCACCCCCTTCTCATCGAGGTATGATTAGCCTACTCCCCCCCCCCCTCTACCAGCGGGACGGTGAGTGACAGATTAGTTACACCAAGGTCTATAGATATAAGTTATACGACTGGTAATGCCGCTGAGCGTTACCATATACACACACACACACACACACACATATATATATATATACATATATATATATATATATATATATATATATATATATATATATATATAAATATATATATATATATATATATATATATCTATATATATATATATATATATATATATATATATATATATATATGTGTGTGTGTGTGTGTGTGTGTGTGTGTGTGTGTTTGTGTTTTTATAGCCAGACACTTGCTGCCTGTTTTATAAGGGAGATTCTGTTGGCTATTCAGACAGCAGTTTATATGGTTAAAGTTTGTGCGTATGTTTACTTGCATTACGTTGTTATATCATGTTTCATATTGATATGGTAGATTCAGATGGTATTTGTTTATTTGATTTATAATACTTTAAGAATTTACCCGAAATAAGAAGTAATCCTATTGGTTTCCTGAAAACAATACAGAATAGTTTGATCCTGGTAAACATTGACATCTAATATCGTTTCAGAATGTAAATTTATGATCTCTGCCATTCCAAGTAAATTGCATTATTGTATTCCTGTTCGTAAAGAACAGAGGAAATTGAATTTGCTTTCAAGTGAATATCTTTTGAACAATCACTGGACCTCCATAACATTCTTATATTGGAGTTTGCACTCTTAAGGAATTATGTTCTTGTTTAATTGTTTGAGTTTTTTTTTTATACCGTTTATGAAAATTAAGGAGGAATATCTCTTTGCATTTGATATAAGAGTTGGAAAGTCTCTTATCAGTTTAGAAACACTAGAGTATAGACAGTAAGAAATATTTTAAAAACTTGTCTGTTGATGAAATATTAATAATGAATGAAAGTTTCGTATCAGCAGATTTTGTGGTTTTATGAATCTAGTTCAAAGTACCGGAAATTTATCCCATGAAGATTTACCGTAGTTTATTATTTTGATGATTGAATTTTGCATTAATTTAATCATAGATCAGTAGCATTTAATTACAACGGAGTTCTCACAACAAAAAAGGTTAATGGACTGAATGACAATGCTGTTGTATGCTAAGAAATTGTGCTAGTTTGACCTCTTCCTGTTTTGAGCTCGGTTTCCTCACTAAACGACTTGGAACTGACATTATCAACACAGTCAACCAAACCGAATTCGTGATGCCAGCGTACATAAACAGAAGTTCGTGATGCCAGCGTACATTTGATATACTGTATACTCAAAATATACTTAGTTCACTCAATTTTTGATTAAGTATATTTTGAATATACAGTATATCAAATGTACGCTGGCATCACGAACTTCTGCTTATGTACGCTGGCATCACGAATTCGGTTTGGTTGATTGTGTTGACAATGTCAATTCCAAGTCGATTAGTGAGGAAACCGAGCTATTTTCTTTTTATAACCCCTTCCCCCTTCCTCAACATATGGTGCTAATTATTGCTTTCCCAGAATCTAAATAACCACCTAATTACTGTGCAAGAAGATGAGAACTGCTGGATTGTAACATTTTGGAGTAAATGAAGAGCGTGGTGTTGTAAACAATTACCATATAACCATTTGTAGTCTACTGCTGGACAAAGGCATCAGACATGTCATTATTCTTGTCTAGAGGTTGGCCATTTTTCAGAACCACGCTGGCCACTGCAGATTGGCAATATTATGATATTTTAGTGTGAGCGCTCATATATATATATATATATATATATATATATATATATATATATATATATATATATATATATATATACAGATTAAATATCTTAGTATATTTCTAATAAAAAAATAGAACAGAGCGTAAAGGAATAATCTCAACAATTTGTGAAGTAAAAGTTGATGATGATGATGGAGCAGCAATAAAACGATGTACAGACAGAGAGCGAAAATATTATTTAATCATTCTCTCGTATCCATAAAGTGAGAAAAGATTTGTTACAAGTTATAGGAATAAAAATTTCAAGTAAATAATAAGGAGAACTTTATACAATATTTTGAGTCAGTAGACATTAATATTATATTTATTAATAGTTTTAATAACAAAACAAGTTTTACTTTTAGATAAAAATAATATTGATTATATCTATCAATATTTGCTTTTATAAATTAAAATCTACTCTACGAAATTATACGTTCAAAGGAGGAAAGGAAGTCTTGTATCAATCACTTCCGAGCGAATTTATTCCGAAGTTCCAAAGGAAATCTTGAAGAACTCGTCCAGAGACTTGAGGCGGAATTAGATAAATGTTAAAAAAAAAGATTGTAAACTTGCTACAATTAAATATTCATTAAAATTACAATTGAGTATCGTTTAGAAAAATATTTTTGTTTTTTATATTGAAAGTAATTCTAAGTCTAAAAATAAGCGTATGAAAATTCAATGATGTTTAATTTCTTATAAATTTACATAATGACCTCAGAAATTTTCAGTTGAAAAAATTATTCTGACTTGAACGTTCCAAAATCCTCTCCGTCTCCAGGGATATGATATGATGATTAAATACTCTTTTCTTTACTGCGTTTCATTCTACCTTGAGGCGTCAGTGACCCTGGCAGTTATGACGCCGCCTAGTGTCAATGACCTTTGTAGTTGCGACGCTAGGCAACCTAATCAATCTTCAAATATGATCATATGATAAAACCCCTGATATATTATTGTTGTTAGCTAAGCTAAAGCCCTAGCTGAAAAATCTGTATGCTTTAAGTCCAATGGTTCCTACAGGAAAAAAAAATAGCCGTGTGTGAGAAGGAAAGGAGGAAATAAATAAACTGCAAGAGATGTAATGAACAATTCAAATAACACAATTTAAGAACTGTAAGAACGTTAGAATCGATCTTTCATAAATAAACTATGAAATAGAGACTTAAGTCAGGATTTTTAACATAAAACATTAGCTACAAGTTTGAACTTTCGAAGGAGATTTATATGTTCATAAGAATCTTCTCGGTGTCAAGAATATGTAGACAAAAGACTATGTCGGTATTCATCACTGAAATCTTGTGCAAGAATGGAGTTGTTGACAAGTTTTGAAATACGATACGGCTCCCTTCATAGTACTTTCAGAGCTGGCACGATGAGCGGTTGAGTACAATATAGTTTATATATGACTAATCTATTTTAATGTTGTTACTGGTCTTCAAGTATTTTATATTTTTATTCGTTTTATATTTCTATTCGTTACTAATGTATGATTTATTTTCTATTTCCTTACTTCCTTTCCCTACTGGGCTACTTCACCTGTTGGAACCCTTAGCCTTGTAACCTTGTGCTTTTCCAACCAGAGTTGTACTGTAGCTTGGCTAGTAATAATAATGATGAGACTGATGTAGGCGACTGGAAATACTTGATTGGATTATTGGAATTTGTATTCCCTTCGCATTGCACGTGTTGTTATGCCCAGCCAGGCAGGGTTGTTTAGTGTGACACAGCTGAGCGTTTTATGGATCTTGGATTACAAGTGAGCGGTTTAGGGGTCGTGTCGTAGATTGCGACCTGATTTGTTATGATATTAAGCAGGTCATGTTCAGCCTTGTGTCCTCAAAAGCATAAGTAAGCTTGAAAGGTCGTGGGTTCGGGTTAACGGAAATAAGCTTGATAATGGCATCTAATAGAACACCACTATATAATTATTCTCATACTAGTGTTTGCAACCCGTCAAAAATGGCAGCTAATTGTTTAGATAGATATGCACACGCACGCACACACATTCAACCTCCCCCTCCCCATTTGCTAACTATAACCTGCTGGTTTGGCAATTTGTGGGAGATTGTTGTTTCCGAGTATACCTCTTGCAGTCCCCTTTCACCAGAGTAGAATTGCTCCCTCTCCCCCTACGTTTGGCAATGTCACTCATACTGACAGGAAAGATATATATATATATATATATATATATATATATATATATATATATATATATATATATATATATATATATTTATAACCAGACATGTGCTCTTCATTATGTAGGAGAGGAATATTAAGGAGGGAATCATTATCCGTTCTTATATTACCTGTAGGGATCAAAGGATTGGTTAACAGGATATAAGCTGAGCTAGAGTATACCGATGACGCTGTCCTTCTTAACAGTACACCACAGGACTTGCAAAGGTTGCTTACCAGAATGCATGAAATATCACATGTTTGGGTTCTAGATGAAAACAAGAAAGACAGATGATGACAACCGAATATGCAATAGAAGATTAAATATCATTAGAAGGATAAAGGATTAATGAGGTGGAATCATTTAAAAAATTAGGAACTATGCTCTCTAATAGAGGGTTTTCAGAATTGGTGTTGAATGAAAGATTAAAATAAAAATCAGACAATGGCTAGGTTTGGTAAAATGTAGACATACAATCGCCAGAAATTACTGATAAAAAATCAGGCTATACCTGTATATCAGTTTAAGTGAGATCGGTGTTACTGTATGGACACGAGTCGTGATATGACAAAATAACAATATCTTAGGAGTTTGCAGGTTTGAGAACAAAGCACTCAGAAGATTATTGCGAGTTGAATGGCAGGACAGAATTAGAAATGAAACTATATGAGAGATTACTCGAGCGTCATATGTGGATGAGAATCATGGTGAGGGGTAGATGAAGATGGTTTGGGCATGGTCTTCGCACTCCCCAAGAGAGATCAGTTTACCATGCTTTCAACTAGGCCCCTGAAAGCAATGAAAGAGTTGGAAGACCCAGGCCTACATGGCTGAGGAGTATGAAGTGTCTAAGTGTGAAGGAGATGATGAATGGAGAAGCATTGATTTAAAAGCTCAAGATAGAGACGATTTGCGAAATCTAACTGAAGCTCTTTGGGTCAATAGGCTTAGGAGGAGACGATGATGATGATATATTTATATACAAGATAAGAGGTGTATATATTTATATATATATATATATATATATATATATATATATATATATATATATATATATATAAACATGTGTATATTATAAATGCAAATATATATATATATATATATATATATATATATATATATATATATATATATATATGTGTGTGTGTGTGTGTGTGTGTGTGTGAATGTATAAAACTCACTTGTGATGTCTTTTTTCTATTAGAAAATAGCATGTAGCAAAAATATCTATGATATAATTGTTAATATTTATACACAACAAATATAACCATGTGTAGTCTACTGCTGGACAATGGCATCAGACATGTCATTATTCTTGTCTAGAGGTTGGCCATTTTTCACGCTGGCCACTGCAGATTGGCAATATTGTGATATTTTAGTTTGAGCGCTCATAGAAATTCAATGTAGTATGGGTGACATGGACTAGTATAGCTTCGACGATCATTATATATATATATATATATATATATATATATATATATATATATATATATATATATATATATATATATATACAGCTTAAATATTGTAGTACATTTCTAATAAAAAATAGAACAGAGCGTAAAGGTATAACCTCAACAATTTGTGAAGTAAAAGTTGATGATGATGATGGAGCAGCAAGAAAACAGAGAGAGAGCAAAAATATTATTTAATCATTCCCTCATATCCCCGGAGTAATAATAATAAGAATAGGGAAGTGGGGAATATGGGGAAAGGAAGAGTACCTCTGGATACAATCCAGTTTATAGCTCAAAGGCAGGTACTCGGGATGGGAAAGATTAAGGAAATAGGGAGAAAGAGAAGTACAGGAGAAGAATAAAAGAGGGGCAGACCCTCTTGTGAGTGAGAAGACTTTCTAGAAGTTATAAGAATAAAAATTTCAAGCAAATAATAAGGAGAATGTTATAAAATATTTTGAGTCAGTAGACATTAATATTATATTTATTAAAAGTTTTAACAACAAAATAAGTTTTACTTTTAGATAAAAATAATATTGATTATATCTATCAATATTTACTTCTATAAATTAAAATCAACAATACGAAATTATACGTTTAAAGTAATGAAGGAAGTCTTGTATCAATCACTTCCGAGCGAATTTCTTCCGGAGTTCTAAAGGAAATCTTGAAGAACTCATCCAGAGACTTAAGGTGGAATTAGTAAAATATAAAGGAAAAAAAATTCAACTTGATCCAGTGAAATATTCTTTAAAATTACTATTGGGAATTATTTAGAAAAATATTTTTGTTTTATTTATTGTGAAAGTAATTCTAATTCCAAAGATAATCGTATAAAAATTCAATGATGTCTGATTTCATATAAATTTACATAATAATATCCGAAATTTTCAGTTGAACAAATTATTTTGACTTGAACGTTCCAAAATCCTCTCCGTCTTCAGGGATATGATATGATGATTAAATACTCTTTTCTTTACTGCGTTTCACTCTACCTTGAGGCGTGTACCAACCGTGTGTCACACAATTGTACATAATTCCTATTGTATATATTATGCTTGTATCTGCGCTCTTCCCTCGCACTAAAAAGAACCTGAATGATCATGTCTCCGGTTTTCCTCTGAACTTTGTCTGTCTCTCGAACATGCCATGTCCTGTTGCCTTGCCGTTTTGTATATAAAAGAGAGTGTTCTATAATAACATAGCTCAGTCGTTTCCAATCTGCCTTTGATTTCACAACTCCTCTCTCGGCCCGTCACATTGGTGACCCCGGAAGTCGACTCGCTCCCACCGCCTTCCACCCCCACCCCCTCGCCCCTCCATCGTTGGTACTATGGCGGACTCTACGGCAGTTGGTGCTGCGGCAGCTCCATTCAAACTTTCATCGTTTGCCAGTGGAGAGGCGTTTGCTTGGTTTCAGCGCGCAGAAGTCCAGTTTCGTATCAGGGGCGTGACTCGTTCAACCACCAAAGCGGATTATGTTCTTGCGGCGATACCCGAGGACACCTTCCCAGAAATATCCGACTGGCTTTGTGAACAAGGAGACACCCCAATAGCGTATGACGACCTCAAATCATACCTTCTGCAGCAGTACTCGCCGTCGCCAGCCGCCCGTATAGCAAAGCTTTTTCAGCTCTCGCAACAACCGTTGGGGGACCAAAGGGCTTCGCTTGCCCTCAGGGAAATGACCAGTATCGCTCGCCTTCAACCTGCCGCAGACGGCTCTCCTCGTGAGGTGAACCTACTCCGTGCCCTTTGGATACGCCGTTTACCTGAACCTGTGCGCGCTGCCATACCCGATGTCGATAGTTTACCCATAAAGGACTTGATGACCAAAGCCGACGCCCTTATGGACAGCCACTTCAAGACCTCCATCAACGCCTCCACCCCTGACGACGAGGATGCCTATTCAACGTCAACCGAAGCTGACATGAATGCCGTAGGACATACACGCCTACCCCGTGACGTGCCGAAGCGGCGACAAAGCCGCCCACCACCCACCAATCGCTCGCGCCCCAACGAACGACTTCTACAGCCACTTACTACCTCCCATCCGCCGCAGTTTTGCTACTACCACTTCAGATTCGGGGCAACCGCGAAGAAATGTGCCAAAGATTGTCAGTGGCCAAAAAACGTGTAAATAGGCCATCGCTTGTGGCGGTGGCCTCCCATGTTTCTAATCTTTTCTTTTTACAGGATGCAGGAACGGGCGTGCGATTTTTGGTAGACACGGGTGCTTGTCGTTCTCTTTTGCCAAGGAAACTCTTCAAGGCACAACGTAGTCTGTCTACATCTGCCGACGTCCGCTTGGTAGCTGCCAACGGATCTGCGATACCCACCTATGGTTACGAGAGCCTCACATTATCGTTCGGAAACGGTAAATTCAATTGGAAGTTTCTCGTTGCTGACGTCACAATGCCAATCCTCGGTGCGGATTTCCTCTCTCATTTCCACCTTCTGGTCGATGTCGCCCACCGGCGATTGGTCAACGCAGACTCGTACTTGTCGACACCTCTTCAACCCGCCCCCTGTAACCTCGCTCTCCACATCAGCGCACCCACGGATGCCTACGCCCACCTCCTCACGTCGTACCCGGAAGTTTTCCGTCCAGAACTTCGCCAAACGCCCACGGTTCCTGCCAAGCACGGTATTTATCACCATATCAAGACGACGGGACCCCCAGTCTTCGCAAAATTCAGACGTCTGACACCGGAACGATTGGCAGCCGCCAAACAGACGTTCGCCGAAATGGAGAAAATGGGCCTTTGCCAAAAGGCCTCCAGCCCATGGTCGTCACCCTTACACATCGTTCTGAAGAAAGACTGCTCCCTCCGTCCGTGCGGGGATTACAGGCGCTTGAACATGCAAACAGAACCAGATCACTACCCCCTCCCAAACATTGCCGATGTAACCTCCTACCTGCACAAAGCCAAGGTTTTCTCTACGCTCGACCTCCTGAAGGGGTATTATCAGGTGCCTATGAACCCAGAAGACATCCCCAAGACCGCCATCACCACTCCGTTTGGCACATACACCTTCAATTACTCCTGTTTTGGCCTTCGTAATGCTGGGGCAACGTTTCAACGTCTCATGGATGGCATCTTAGGGGACCTCCCTTTCTGTGTATGTTATGTGGACGACATACTTGTGTTCTCCTCCTCGAAAGAGGAACACCTCCGTCACCTGCGCATCGTGCTCAACCGCCTGCAACAAAACGGCCTTGTAGTCCGGTACGACAAGTGTACCTTTGGCGCCAACGAAGTGTCGTTCTTAGGGCACCGTATCACTCCTGAAGGAGTCCATCCCCTCCCTGAGAAGGTAGCAGCCATTCAGAATTTCCCAACGCCCTCGACCGTCAAAGCTCTGCAGGAATTCTTGGGCATGATCAACTATTATCACCGTTTTCTGCCAGCCATTGCCGCCACTCTTGCTCCCCTCTACGCCTCCCTCAAGGGCAAGCCAAAGGACCTGAAGTGGGGTCCCCTTCAAGAAGCAGCCTTCTGTAATGCAAAGAAGGCCCTATCAACTGCTGCGGCTCTCACTTTTCCTATCCCACACACCCCTCTCCTTCTCTCCACTGATGCCAGCGACGTCGCTATTGGTGCAGTACTCGAGCAGGTGGTCAAAGGCTCGCCCCGCCCATTGGCCTTCTTCAGCAGAAAACTGTCCAAGGCAGAATCGGGTTATTCTACCTTCGATCGAGAATTGCTGGCGGTGCACTTGGCTGTCCGTCACTTTCGCCATTTCTTAGAAGGTACGCCCTTCGTCATTCGCACAGACCACATGCCTCTGGTGCACGCCTTCACTCGACAGTCTGACACCTGGTCCGCCCGTCAACGCCGACATCTCTCCGCCGTGACTGAATACAATTGCACCCTCCAATACGTCCCTGGGAAAATGAATCCCGTTGCCGATGCCCTGTCAAGAAACACGTTGGCTGCCGTTCAACTGGGATTGGATTACAACGCCCTGGCTGAAGCCCAACGACAGGATCCAGAGTATCAAGCTTGTAGGACATCCTGCACGTCCCTCCGTTGGGAGGATTTTCCCCTCGAAAACTCCAACACCACCCTCCTCTGTGACGTCAGTACTGGTAGACCGCGACCTTGGATTCCTGCTCCCATGCGCCGACAGGTGTTTGATTTCATCCACGGCCTTTCACATCCCGCGTGCCGTTCTACTGCACAGCTGCTGAAGGCAAAGTTCATTTGGCACGGCATTTCTAAGGATGCTAAGGATTGGGTCCGTACCTGTACTTCTTGCCAAACTTCCAAAGTACATCGACACACGGATTCAGGAGTGGGCACCTTTCCTCAACCTCAGCGTCGTTTTGCACACATTCACGTCGACGTTGTAGGCCCCCTACCCACATCACAAAGACATCGTTACCTGTTTACCGTCATCGACCGCTCCACTCGTTGGCCTGAAGCCATTCCCATGGAAACTGCATCGTCCGCCTCATGTACATCTGCCTTACTCTCTGGATGGATTTCAAGATTTGGTATCCCTGAGCATATTACTTCTGACAGGGGAACCACTTTCACCTCTCAATTATGGACGTCATTAGCGAATCAACTGGGCATCACCCTACATCAGACAACGACCTACAACCCCGCTGCCAATGGAATGGTTGAACGTTTTCATCGCACCCTCAAAGCAGCTTTGATGTCCCGCTGCAAGGATTGCAACTGGTTTACTCAGCTTCCCTGGGTCCTCCTTGGACTAAGGACCACTCCTAAAGACGCCCTCGACGTCTCGGCAGCCGAAATGGTGTATGGCGACCCGTTGGTCGTCCCTGCCGAGTTTTTTCCTTCTACAACCTCCTCCGACGATCTCCAGCGCATACGTCACGTCGTGGGAAAATTTACTCCGTGCCGCCAGACTTACAAGCCCCCAGCGAAGCATCACATACCAACGGACTTGCACTCTGCAACGCACGTCTTCCTGCGCAACGACACCAGCAAGCCACCGTTAACGCCCCCTTACACGGGACCTTTCCTTGTGATCCGACGCAGTCCGAAAGCATTCCTCCTAAACATTCGGGGCAAAGAAGACTGGGTCTCCATTGATCGTCTAAAACCTGCTTATCTTCTGCCAGATGACCCGCCTACAGTTCGCCTCTCTAGATCAGGGCGCCCTATTTAACATGTACAGTATGTCATTTTTAGGGGGGAGCCATGTACCAACCGTGTGTCACACAATTGTACATAATTCCTATTGTATATATTATGCTTGTATCTGCGCTCTTCCCTCGCACTAAAAAGAACCTGAATGATCATGTCTCCGGTTTTCCTCTGAACTTTGTCTGTCTCTCGAACATGCCATGTCCTGTTGCCTTGCCGTTTTGTATATAAAGGAGAGTGTTCTATAATAACATAGCTCAGTCGTTTCCAATCTGCCTTTGATTTCACAACTCCTCTCTCGGCCCGTCACAGGCGTCAGTGACCCTGGCAGTTATGGCGCCGCCTAGTGTCAATGACCTTTGTAGTTGCGACGCTAGGCAACCTAATCAATCTTTAAATATGATCATATGATAAAACCCCTGATACACCATACAGGGTTTCTCTCTCTCTCTCTCTCTCTCTCTCTCTCTCTCTCTCTCTCTCACGGGACATAAAAACATGATTTTTACTAAGCGTGGGTCTAAATTATTCAGTCAGGACTTGCTGTTCCTAAATACAAATTTCTTCTTATCAACAATCATATAAGTGATGATAATATATCTCTCTTTAGACAAGTTCGTGACAAGAATAATGGCATCCCTGATACTTTTTTTCCTGGAGTAAACTAGAAACGGCTATATTTGTTGTACATAAACAAATAGTTTTATTGTAAATAGATATTTTTGCTATTTCCTATTATTTAATAGCAAATAGACATGAAAAGTGAATTCGAAACATGCGCAATCACACATACATATACCTATATATATATATATATATATATATATATATATATATATATATATATATATATATATGTACATACACACATTTTAATTTATGATAATATACACATGCTTATATGTGTATGTGTAAATGTTCAGTGGCCACTTTCCTCTTGGTAAGGGTAGAAAAGACTCTTTACCTATATCTATCTATATATATATATATATATATATATATATATATATATATATATATGTATATATATATATATATATATATATATATATATATATATATATATATATATATATCTATGTGTCCATCTATATATCTACCTATCTATCTATCTAGCTTTGTATCTCTCTATATATCCATCTATCCATCTCTACCTATCTATCTATCTATCTATGTGTGTATCTATCTATCTATTTATCTATCTCTACAAATCTATCTATCTATCTCTCTATCTGTTCATCTATCTATCTATCACCTATCTATTTATCTCTACCTATATATCTATCTATCTCTCTCTATCTATCTATGTGTTTATCTATCTATCTATCTCTACCTATCTATCTATCTGTGCATATATCTATCTATATATCTATCGATCTATCTATATCTATCTATCTATCTATATATCTATCTGTGTATCTATATATCTATCTATCTGTGTATCTATAAATCTATCTATCTCTATCTAAAAATCTCTCTATATATCTCTACCCATCTATATATCTATCTAGCTATCTATCTCTCTATCTATCTATCTGTGTATATATGCATCTATCTATCTGCCTATCTATCTATATCTATCTATATATCTATCTATTCATCTATCTCTCTTTGTATCTCGCTATCTATCTATCTATCAAATTCTACGTATCTATCTAGTTATCTATCTAAATATCTATCTATCTCTACCTATCCATCTATCTATCTACCTGTGTATCTCTCTATCTATCTATCTATCTTTGTATATAACTACCTACATATCTATCTATCTATCTCTATATATCTATCTATATATCTATCTGTGCATTTATCTATCTATATACCTATCCATCTATATCTATCTCTCTATCTTTCTATCTATGTATATATCAATCTGTCTATCTATCTATCTATCTTTGTATCTATCTATCTATCTATATGTGTATCTATGTTTATCTACCTATCAGTCTATCTATCTTTATATCTATCTTTGTATCTATCTATCTATCTATCTATATCTATATGTGTATCTATCTTCATCTATCTATCTGTCTTTCTAACTATCTATCTATCTATCTGTGCATCTATCTATCTATCTATCTACCTATCTATCTCTCTATCTTTCTATATATCTTTATATCTGTATCTTTCTATCTCTACCTATCTAACTATCTATATATATATATATATATATATATATATATATATATATATATATATATATATATATATATATCTACCTATCTGTCTATCTATGTATCTGTGCATCTATCTATCTATTTTTCTGTCTATCTCTCTATCTCTATCTATCTGTCTGTCTATCTATCTGTTTATGTTAACTACTTGTTTAGTTGTTTGTGTACATACTGTTACCTGAAAACTACTGAACTACTTTACTGTAAATATCCAATCCATTGTAACATTACTCATTTGATATTTATCTTTTGTTTAATTTAACTAAAAAACTGTAAATAAGTTGGTCAGTGTATATAGAGATTCTGAAGGATTAGGAATAAAGCACAGCACGCAGTTTCTGGAGTTTTATATTTCTACCAAAGAAAATCAACATGGTGGCAGCGGTTATTTAAAGAATCCAAAAGAAAAAAAAAGAGAAGCCTATTGATACAAATCATGTTTTCCTGAAGAAAATGGCTGAATCTGTGTTTCGTTTGCCTCCACCATTAGACCCTTTGGATGATAATCTTGCTGATACTTTCAAAAAATGGAGGAGACAAGTGGACATCTACATGACAGCAAGCGGAGGTAGTTCTAAACCCAAGAAAACAAAGGTTGCAATTATACTCCATTGCGCAGGACCACAAATGGTCGAAATATTTGACCAGTTTAATTTTGAAACAGAGGAGCAGAAAGATAATCCTGATGATGTAATTAGGAAATTAGAAGAGTATTGTTGTCCTCGTACCAGTGAAGTGTTACAGTCCTTCAGGTTTTGGAAAATTTCATACAAACAGCCATTTAATTCATTTTTGATAGAACTCAAGGTTCAGGCCGATAAATGTAATTTTCAAGAAAAGGAGCGAATGACAGGGAAACTACAGGAGCTGCTACTTCGAGAAAGAAACTTAAATTTAGAAAAAGCTGTCGAGATATGTTTGGCTTATGAAGCAACCGTTAATTGTACTAAAGAGATGTGCGAAATTGGCTCTGAGAGATTGTACTAAAGAGATGTGCGAAATTGGCTCTGAGAGTGTTAATAAGGTGAACAATTGGAGAACCAAAGCTACTGATAGTTCCTTTAATAAGGATTTTTCGGTCTCAAAAAATATGGACAGGTATGCCGTGTAGTGTCGATTTTGTGGGTATAAGCATGAATTTGAAAAATTAAAATGCCCAGCATGGGGAAAAGTCTGTGAAGCATGTAAAGGAAGAAACCATTTCAAGGCTGTGTGTAAGAAAACAGTTAAAATTGTTAAAGAGAAGAACGAAGAAGCAGATGAAGACTACGATCATTACTTGTGGATGGCACCCGTTGAAATGAAAAATTCTAATAGATTAACTGCATTACTAATTGTAAACGATACCGAGGTTAGATTTCATTTGGATACGGGTGCTGACGTGAATGCAATATGTCAAAGGTATGTCAAAAGGGATCAAGTGCGACCAACGTCTGTGAAACTCGCCATGTGGAATAAATCCAAGTTTTCGCCCATTGGCGAGACGACATTGAATGTGAAGAACCCCAAAAATGATGAAATTAGAAGTGTAACCTTCATTGTGGTTTCAAATGACCTAATGTGTTTACTTTGGTCAAAGACATGTCAAGAGATGGGATTCGTGTTTGTCAATGGTAAAGCATTTGTATCAAAAATTGACATTGACCATGAGATGAGCAACCTTGGTGACCTTGGAGAGGTTAAACTTAATGTAGATTCTGCATTACCAGCAAGAATATTACCGTGCCGACGTTTACCGATTGCATTAAAATCAAAGGTTCAAAAAGAGTTACACTCTCTTGTGAAAAGAGGTGTTTTGATTCCGGAGACTGAACCAACTGACTGGGTTAGTCAAATGGCAGTAGTTCAAAAAACAAATGGAAAGTTAAGAATATGTATAGATCCTCAGCCACTCAACAAAGCTCTTAAAAGGGAATATTACACATTACCAATTTTGAAGGATATACTGCCAAGTCTAAAACATGCCAAGATATTTAGCAAACTGGATGTTCAAGAGGCTTTTTGGCATATACGGCTAGATGAAGAATCCAGCAAGTTGACAACAATGATTACCCCCTTTGGTAGATATCGATGGGCTCGTTTACCTTTCGGGCTGAGCAGTGAAATATTTCAGCGAAAATTGAATGAGGCATTGGAGGGGCTTCGGGGTGTATACTGTGTAGCTGATGATATTGTGGTCGTTGGTTTTGGAAATGAGGAACACGACGCAATGCGTGATCACGAACAAAATCTTCAGTCACTACAGAAGCGTTGTCAAGAAAAAAAGATCAAACTAAATGAAGAGAAATAAGGTAAAGGCCATTAAAGAAATGCCTGCCCCTACCGATATTTCAGGAATTCGGAGGTTTTGTGGAATGGTATAATATCTATCAAGGTTTTTACCCAATCTGGCTGATGATTTAGAACCTATCCGAGAGCTGACAAGAAAGAACTCAAAGTTTGAATGGAATGATAAGTGCACTCACGCTTTCTCAGTGATCAAAGGAAAGGTCACCTGTACACCAGTTCTAGCTTATTTTGATCAAAGTAAGGAGCTTGTATTACAGGTTGACAGCAGCAAGGATGGTATTGGTGCAGTCATTATGCAGGAAGGACGTCCGATAGAATACGCGTCAAGGACCTTAGCTAGAAGCGAACTGGGCTCAGATTGAAAAGGAAGCTCTTGCTGTGGTTTTTGGTTTAGAGCGATTTGACTAGTATACTTTTGGGCGACGTGTTATTGTTCATAATGACCATAAGCCTCTTTCTTGTATCCTCGAAAAGCCATTAAGTCAAGCTCCAATGCGTTTACAAGTTTTAATGATGAGGTTGAAACGGTAGGACGTCGAATATCAGTACAAAAGCGGAAAAAGCCTATTGTTAGCCGATACCCTTAGCAGGGCTTGCCCAAAAGAGGAAAATAGAGACACATTGCTAAGGATGATAGATTCACTGAAAAATTACCCCGATTCAATTTTAAAGGAAGTAAGAGACGCCACCACAAACGACGAAGAGCTGCAAAAATTATTGTCTGTAATCAAGGAAGGATGGCCTGATCGCAAAGACATAATTCCCGAAGTATTAAAACCTTACTTCGATTTTAGAGATTCCATGAGTTACCAAGACGGCATCATTTTAAAGGGAACTGTTATACTAATTCCTCGTAAACTACGAGATTCAATTATAAACGAAGCTTCATGTAGCTCATCTTGGTTACGATAGCATGATGCGACGAGCAAGAGATGCAATATTTTGGCCAGGGATGTCGAAAGAAATAAAGCAAATGGCCAATTCATGTGACATTTGACAGCAGTATAAACCTCGAAACCAGAAGGAATCGTTGATGGATGTTAATGACGGAGGCAGACCCTGGAATAAAATCGGATTAGATTTGTTTGAGAAGGAAATCCTCCCACTGTCACATACGCCCTTCTGGCATTGAAGGAAACGAGCAAGTTCCTATAGACAGAGAGATGCTACTCTCTCTCTCTCTCTCTCTCTCTCTCTCTCTCTCTCTCTCTCTCTCATGAAATAATTTAATTAAGAATCATGATACATGTAGGCGTCAATTACAGATTTTGCCAAATTTGAAACATGGCAGTCTCATGCATGAGGCTGAGCCTCCACTATAGGCCTAATGCTGAGATGTGTCCTATATGTTAATATAGTGTATATTAGTCGATTTTGTTACCTAATAATTTATAAGTATTTTTTTATGAAAGAAAGAAAGAAAAACTATAATGGTAAAACCAATTATCAACTCAAAAGATTAAAAATCAATTATTAAATAGGAATATTCTAAGAGAGGTGAATGCTCGAGTGCTTGGACGAGGATTAAAACTGGTAGACGAGAATGACCATGAATGGGAGGTAAATCAGTTGTTGTTTGCGGATGATACTGTACTGGTAGCAGACACAGAAGAGAAGCTTGACCGACTAGTGACAGAATTTGGAAGGGTGTGTGAGAGAAGGAAGTTGAGAGTTAATGTGGGTAAGAGTAAGGTTATGAGATGTACGAGAAGGGAAGGTGGTGCAAGGTTGAATGTCATGTTGAATGGAGAGTTACTTGAGGAGGTGGATCAGTTTAAGTACTTGGGGTCTATTGTTGCAGCAAATGGTGGAGTGGAAGCAGATGTACGTCAGAGAGTGAATGAAGGTTGCAAAGTGTTGGGGGCAGTTAAGGGAGTAGTAAAAAATAGAGGGTTGGGCATGAATGTAAAGAGAGTTCTATATGAGAAAGTGATTGTACCAACTGTGATGTATGGATCGGAGTTGTGGGGAATGAAAGTGATGGAGAGACAGAAATTGAATGTGTTTGAGATGAAGTGTCTG
>NC_090727.1:95527950-95568430 GCF_036898095.1 Palaemon carinicauda | reverse complement strand
GGCAGAAATAGATTAAATCCAAAGATGGAGCACTAGAGAAAACCTTATTGACGGAACAGTCAAAAACAATACAAACACAAAAGGCTATTTAAACTGTTATTACTTCTTCAATATAGATGGATATCCAGTGAAATCCTTCAAGCTAAAATGACCAAATAGACCTTAATCTATCAAACGTCTTATCAAGTTCACAAAGTCCAGTATCCTGAACAGGTCCATGGACATACCAGCAGACTTTTTCAATAATCGCAGTTTTACGCCTGATGCCTTGATCGTCAATATACTTGGAGCACAAGAGCGTGTGTTTTGTTCTTCCATCGCATGATTTATAGCAGTCATATTTCTCAAAATATTGGTGACATTCTCTACGTCTACTTCTTCAATATGCAATGACTTTCCTTTAACAAATATTTAGACCCAAAACCGCAGCAGACTCCGTTTTATTAAACCCTTTTGTGTCATATTCTTATATACTTAATTTATACTTAACTTAATTGCTTTTGTCAATTTCCAAACTAAAACAAAATTGCTTCTAGTAATAGTTATAAAACCTCATCAAACCTTAAAATCGTTCTTTTCACTCATACAGTAACAGAGCAAAGCCAAGAAAAAGTCAACAAAATCGACAGCTGGCGATAAAAATAAGATATTCCAAACACCCTAAATGGTCTAAAGGGGCTATCAACCATAAAGCAATTTAATAGAAAGGCCCACCATTGGAGCCATCGAAAGAGTCCCTTTACTGTACATTAACGAGAGAGAGAGAGAGAGAGAGAGAGAGAGAGAGAGAGAGAGAGAGAGATAGTGTGTGTGTCCTAAGCAGTCAAGCGTTAGCGTTATATGGTATGAATGGACCCCTTAATAAAAAGACCATCAGCCTAATTGCGAACCTTACAACCCTGCGAAGATGAAGTATTGCCTTGAACGTTGCAGTACCTTTATCAGTTCGTGAATGCAATTTATATACATTAATTAATAATCTCAAGTCTTGAACCATCTATATAATTTAATTATGGAAACATTTAATCAGAATTTGGATTGGCTTTCCAGGAAAAAAAAAAACAGTTATGATGACATGAGAAAGGTGTGGACAAGAATAATTAAAGCGTTGTTCTTCCCAAAAGGAATAGAAGAAGAGCTATTTAGTAGATAGAAAACTGAGAAAAAAAATAACAAACGAAAGTTTACGTCATCATACAGTTTTGAAAAGAGAAGAAATAAGTCGAACCGACAGAATAAAACTATTGAGTATGTTAGCGACAGCAGAAAAAAAAAAAAAAAAAAAAAAAAAACTAATTAAACCAAACCCGAACAGTTTAGATATTGCAACATTTTATTGAGTACCTCCATCATAATATATGGACTCTGTCTAAAACTTGCAATATCAATATGTCAACAGTAGGGACAATTAATTTTAAATCACATTTAGTAACAAAAAGCGTAACATATGTATTGACTTTTCGGATATTTTACAGGTATTCTTGCGCCTTTCAAAGTATTAATTCTACACACGCAAAAACAAGAGAAGAGAGAGAGAGAGAGAGAGAGAGAGAGAGAGAGAGAGAGAGAGAGAGAATTAATTCCATGAGACATAAAATAGATCATTCTGAACATTACGTACTCAAGTAACAAAAGCGTTTCTTATGAATAGGAGACATAGGGCAACAATGAAAGTAAATATATCTACACGTCAGTCTGTCAAGGCAAGCTGATTTTCTGAAAGATAATGATAACGTTATTGCCGGTTGAAATATTCTTGAGCAATGTGTTTACTTACCAAAGGCAATATAGGGTAATTAATGCTCGGTCAGTTGACATATACTGTACACAAAAGATCCCATATCATTCATTCTCAATTCAATTGTACAAGAAATAACAGTCAATGTCCAAAACTTACGACGTTGAGATGGAAAAAAAAATCCTTTTTTTTAAACATTCATATAATATTAGTCAAGAGACATAGGCTCAGAAAAAAATAGAATATAGAATAAGTTTTACTTTTGAAAAAATTAAGCCATTGACAAAAGGAATATATAAATGTAAAATATTATTTTGAAAATACATGAAGCCTAAAAATTAAGTTACGTCATTTACCATCTAAGTATGAAGAATCGACATTCATTTTAACGAATATTATGAATACATGTGCTATAAATGTTAATTTATTTACATAAAAGCCTTATTAATCTCCTTGTAAAACCTTTAATTCTTATTTCTTTCATGTTTGAAATAAAATAAAAAACTGCACATGACTTTTAATCTATGATTTCAATTCCCCAACATAATCCGACAAAAATTCGTTACCGTTTTAGGTAAAATTATTACTGCGATAAAAAAAAGATTTAGCAATGACGTCCATTTGCATGTAAAGGGTTTTGTTTAAAATGTTTGGGTGTCCTTTAGTGAACTGAACACAAGGAATGTTTCTTCTGCCATGAAAGAGAGTAAATAATATTTTTACTACCAACCTCCAAAACCCTTGTATCTCCATCGTTCTTATATTATTCCTACGTTTATTCCTTCCTTCCATTCTTTCATCTATATAATTCACGATAAAACCGTTATTTGAAAGAACATTCACTCATATTCATGTATTAAAGTAATTCTCAGTTAAAAGTAAGTTTTAAGAAAAGTAATTTAGGACAGATAAGTTCGTCTTGGGTAGTGACATAGACTGATCAGGTCATCTAATGTCTTGGAGTAGATTTCTCTTGCTTAAGGGTACACTCAGGCACACTATTCTATTAGTTTCCTTTCCTCACGAAGCTACTATCCCTGTTGGAGCCCTTGGGCTTATAGCACACTACTTTTCCGACTAGGTTTGTAGCTTAGCTAATTAGAATAATAATAATAATAATAATAATAATAATAATAATAATAATAATAATAATAACAGCAACAAGAAAACGTACAAAGGATTAACCTCAGATTTTAGCCACACCAGCCCAACATAATCCGGATATAAAGTATAAGTGTAATGAAAAAGGGTGAATAAAAAAAAAGGTTATAATTAAATTTAGAAACCAGATTAAAAGAAAATCAGGTTAAAATAAAATAAAAATCTGGTTAAAATTAATAAAGAAATCATGTTAAATTAAATAAAAAATAAGGTTGAAATTGAATTTAAAAAATCAGGATAAAACACATTAAAAATCAGGTTGAAACGAAATCTACTTAACCGTAGTTGACGTCGAGGGGGACGTAAATTACGTTGCCTATTTTCTTTGTTACTGGATGATCGGTGACTTGAGACGATTCCGTCTTCTATGATTTAGAAAAAAAAAAAGATTAAAACACAAAATACGAAAACTCCTGTAAAATGAAAATTTGATAATGACTGATAAAGAGGTTTCTTGCATACTAGAGTATGCGACCCGTCAAATATGACGACTAATTATTTAGATAGGTATACAAATCCATAGATTCAACCCTTCCCATACCATTTCCTTGCATAACTAAGAAACGGTAGCTTGGGCAATTTGGGGGAGTGTCTGTATATATATATATATATATATACACACATATATATATATATATATATGTATATATATATATATATATATATATATATTATATATATATATATTTCCATAGTTAATTCAAAATGTAAGTGCAAATCTCAAACCGAAACATATTAATAGTTGTTTCGGAGGTGACACAACGTTTTTCTTCTTCCTTATGAGGCATTAAGAGATTGAGAGTTCCTCTATATTACTGAAAGACAGCAAATGTAAAAGACATATAAAAGGTCTTATGAACTCTCCACAAAGTTGGCCTCTATAATGTTGTTTTTCAATGTCCTTTATTGATAAAACCGTCGATGGTTTAGGAATGGAACTGTATTAATATATTTGTCATAGAGGTTCTACATGTATTCAGCAGCCGTAATTGAAAGCATTTAGCAGCATCAAATTTCAAAGGGTAACCAAGCAAGGTAAATGAACGCTTGTGTGTGTGTACGTGTACGTGTACGTGTGTGTGTGTGTCTTGGAAGACTTGCATTTGTTAGATTTCCATTCCAGATGAAATTGCAGTTAGAGCCAAAGAGACGCAGCTAAGACCCTTAGCTAATGCCTACAGTGATCCGTGGGATGTGTGCTGACAGCCCTAACCACCTTACGAGCAATATTCAAGTAAAAAATTATATAGCAATTAGTGTACGCGACCTGTCAAAAATGACGGCTAAATATTTAGATAGATATGCAGATACACGCTACCCCCCCTTCCCTCCGCACCAGGATATGACTACTCCTCTCCCTACCCGAGGGACGGGGAGAGTTCAGCGTGATCGGGAAAAAAATATATACATATATCCCTATATACCTTGTCAAACAAACAGAACATTTTTGAAAGTCAAAAACGATGATGACTTCTAAGACTTACAGAGGAATTAAATTACATAATGGGTATTTTCCTTTTGTGCTTTTCAAAATAAGTTTCTCAATGATCCTGACAACAAAGATTAGCATGCAGGAGCATTTCTTTAAATGTTATAATTAAAAACAACAGTCTAGACATAAGTTAATTTAATATTTTGTTAAACACTTTGTTAATAAGGATCAAACATAACACAACAGCGTTTCATGGCGACTGGGACAACTTTGATCAGCTGGTGTCTGATGTTTAAGGAGCTGGATCAGTTCACAGAACAGTTGGAATTCATATGCAGGGTTTTGGATTCTGGAAACATGATGCCTGGAAATCAGTCACTCATCTGTCCAAATCTATTCCTGATACCCAAAAAAGAAAAAGCAGAGTAGATTCAAAAGTCCACATTAAGAGTTAGCACCATAACACCAGAGAAAACTGTCAAAACCAACTCTCATGAAGCCCTCAAAATGTGCTAAAAATTACAGCTTCAAAGCTATAGATTTACAAGATTTTTTTTTTTTTTTTTCAAAATTATTGCTCGTCATATGCACTTTGAGAATTAATTCATTCCTGCTGTATGGGGATCTGTGTCTAGTACTAGCAATACTCCAAACTGTGACTGGGTATCACCAAATGATTAATGCAGCATTTACAGACCTCAAAACATTTAAAGAATGTTTGAAGTGCAGCCAAGAAGCATCATCAAAAGTAGGACAAGATTACACAATTACAACATTTGATCTTGGTGTTTGAATGAAAAACTTCCCTCTGATATATATATATATATATATATATATAGTATACACACACACACACACACACACACATATATATATATATATATATATGATTCTTAAGCTGAAACGAATTTGTAATCTTGAAAGATTTCCCACCTTTTTTTTTCGTTTATTTTCCTCATTTTAAGGAGTTCTATTAGAATGAGAGAGAGAGAGAGAGAGAGAGAGAGAGAGAGAGAGAGAGAGAGAGAGAGAGAGAGAGAGAGAGAGAGAGAGAATGTATGCGTCGAAAACATGCAATTCTTCTCTGAAGACTTTCTGAGAATACCTCTACAGCTCTAGAAACTGCATTCTCTTATGAAAGACTTCTTCGGCCTTTTTTCTTCTTACGTCAGAATGAAGAAACTCGGATCTTTTTCTTATCCTTCCATACTCTCTACTTTTGCATAGTTTCCACCTTATTCTGCAAAATCTTCATTTTTGGTTAATCAACATAATGGACTAAATTTCTCATTTCAAATTCACCCATTCACTCTCTCCTAAACTGATCAACGACTTATCATTAGTTCTTTTCGGATTCTTTCAATGTTCTCTCTCGTTTTCATTTCTGTCTCCCTCTTCTTCCTGTATTTTCTGTTGGAATCCTTTCAAATAAATCAACTTTTAGTCTTCAACATTCTTCTTGTTTTGCTTTTCCAGACTACCTTTCAGGTTCCACTAGTCACTGCTCCCTTCTTCACAATGCAATGTTCGTTTGCTATGATGAGCGTTTTGGTTTAAAATCATCCATTCATTGAGATACTGACGCTATAGAGTCATTAGGTCTTTTATCTAGCCAAACACACTATATTGGATGCCCACTCTGGTTATCAGGTGTATGAGGACAGAAGAGAATGTATATATATATATATATATATATATATGTACTTATGTATATATAAATTTACATATAAATACTTTATATCATATAGATATGATATAGTAAAAGCAATACATAAAATACTATATATCGCATAGACTAACCAATACATTACTTCTCTAGCATCATACGACGCTTCATTCCCTCTCTCTCTCTCTCTCTCTCTCTCTCTCTCTCTCTCTCTCTCTCTTCTTTTTTGTAAGATTTTTTTCAAGATTTCCTCCGGGGAAAAGAAATTACGAAAGGAATAGTCAATGGAGATATTAGATTCGTCTCTTCAAAAAAGGAAAAGAAAAAAGAAGTGAGAAAAACGCAAGACTTCTGCTGGAGCAGAAAGAAATCATCGGAGAAGACCAGAAGATTCTTCTCCGACCCAACGATGTCTTCAGAAGGCTTCACACCATCCCGTTCTCATCCGAGTCATCATTCACACCTCATAAGAATTTTAACTTTTTTTTTATAAATGCAATTCTATCTATCTATCTATCTATCTATATATTCTATCTATCTATCTATCTATCTATCTATCTATCTATTTCCTTCGGGGAAAAGAAATTACTAAAGAAATATTCAATGGCGGAATAAGATTCGTGTTCTTGAAAAAAAAAATTAGAAATAGAGACAAACTTGTCTTTTTCAGGAGCAGAAAGTAAGTTTCGGAGAAGACCGAGTGAAGATTTTTCCCAAAGCGAACGAAGAAGTCTTCAAAATCTCACTCTCATTCGAATTACAATCGGAATTAGTTTCAGGAGACGATCTCGAAGCCAACGAAGACGTCTCCAGTCCTCAAAACTCCTTCAATCTCGGAGTTGATATTTCTGCGAAGACCTACTTCAATTTCTTCAAATTATACATGATCAAAGTCAAGTGATCTGCATTCTGAGTTTTGCAACGATGTTCACAAACACCGTATTGAGAGCTATCAGCCAGTACGGGAAGAAATATCTACTTGGAGGTCCCTCTTCCCAAGACGGGTTTCAAGACCAGCAACCATTTTGGGAGGTGGTCTTATGATGAGGAAATTCTGGGCCAAGGAGGAAAAGAGTAAGGCACTTGAGCCTATCTTGGATCAGGAGGAACTCGACGGAGTTTCTGAGGATACGGAAGCTGTCATCAGTGGGAAGGAGCCTTTGCTTTCCGGCAAGGAGGAACAGCTGCTGCTGCCAGGAGGCACAGGGAGTGTTGTCTCTAATAGAGATGTACAAGTTCAGGTAGAGACTGAACATCTTACCTCTAACAGAGATGTAGACGTTCAGATAGAGACTGAACATCTTACATCTAACATAGATGTAGAAGTTCAGGTAAAGACTGAACAAGTCTCTAACAGAGACGTAGAAGTTCAGGTAAAGACTGAATCAGTCTCTAACAGGGATGTAGAAGTTCAGGTAAAGGCTGAACAAATCTCTAACAGAGATGTAGAAGTTCAAGTAAAGGCTGAACAGCTTATCTTTAACAGAGATGTAGAAGTTCAGGTAAAGACTGAACCAGTCTCTATATTGAAGTTCAGGTAAAGACTGAACCAGTCTCTAACAGAGATGTTGAAGTTTAGGTAAAGGCTGAACCAGTCTCTAACCGAGATGTTGAAGTTCAGGTAAAGACTGAACAGCTTATCTCTAACAAAGATGTAGAAGTTCAGGTAAAGGCTGAATAGCTTATCTCTAACAGAGATGTAGAAGTTCAGGTAAAGACTGAACAGCTTATCTCTAACAGAGATGTAGAAGTTCAGGTAAAGATTGAACAGATTATCTCTAACAGAGATGTAAAAGTTCAGGTAGAGACTGGACCAGTCTCTAACACAGATGTAACGGTTCAGACGGACGGAGACACCGAGATTGAAGATAGGCGAAAGAATGAAAACAGGGCTAAGGAACTTGCCAATAAACAGGCTGTGATTGAATCCCATGAAAATCAACTTGCTGATTATTATCAATCAATTCTAGAGTTGAAAGCGGAGCTGAAAATGGCTCAGGAGAAAAATGATGTCCATATTCAAAAAAGAAGCCAAGGACACCAAAGTCTAGTAGAAGAGCTGCAGGGGGAGATTTCTAAAGCTCTAGTACAAAATCATGAGCTAAAGGAGGCAATGTTCACAATAACAAGGAACGAAGGTCTTCGGGAACAACCAGAGAACAAAGTTAAACGAGAAAATAATTTGAACGATAAGATTGTTCGAATGACCAACATAAAAGATCAAATGAAGAAAGAATTGTCCACAGCGAATGATGTCATATGTTCACTGAAGAAGGAACTTCAGAAGAGAGATTTGGAAAAAGGTTGTAAAATAAGAAGGGATGGGTGACGTTGAAAGGTGTGAAAATGCAACAGAAAATGACAATAAAGTAGTCGTTGTGAAGGAAGAAAAACAAGAAGGTGAAGACGGACCCACAAAAAAAACTTTTGATGAGGAAACCAAAGAAGAAGAAACCAAAACGGGACAAGGATGACACCTCAAAATAGAGGTCAAAGAGTATCTAATGCTAAAAGGATGACACCTCAAAATAGAGGTCAAAGAGCATTTAATTCTAGAAGAAAGGCACCTCAAAATAGAGGGCAAAGAGCATCTAATGCTAGAAAGATTGCACCTCAAAATATAGATTAAAGAGCATCTAATGATAGAAGGATGACACCTCAAAATAGAGGTCAAAGAGCATCTAATGCTAGAAGGATGGTACTTCAAAATAGAGGCCGAAGAGCATCTAATAGTAGAAGGATGGCACATCAAAATAGAGGTCGAAGAGCATCTAATGCTAGAAAGATTGCACCTCAAAATATAGATTAAAGAGCATCTAATGATAGAAGGATGACACCTCAAAATAGAGGTCAAAGAGCATCTAATGCTAGAAGGATGGTACCTCAAAATAGATGTTAAAGAGCATCTAATGCTAGATGGATGACATCTCAAAATAGTGGTAAAAAAGCATCTAATGCTAAAAGGATGGCACTTCAAAATAGAGGTCAAAGAGCATCTAATGCTAAAAGGATGACACCCCAAAATAGAGGTCGAAGGGCATCTAATGCTTGAGGGATGGTACCTCAAAATAGAGGTTAAAGAACATCTAATGCTAGAAGGATGACATCTCAAAATAGAGGTAAAAAAGCATCTAATGCTAGAAGGATGGAACTTCAAAATAGAGGTTAAACAACATCTAATGCTAGATGATGGCACCTCAAAATAGAGGTCAAAGAGCATCTAATGCTAGAGGGATGACACGTCAAAAAATAGAGGTCGAAGAGCCTCTAATGCTAGAAGGATGACATCTCAAAATAGAGGTCAAAGAGCATCTAATGCTAGAAGGATGACACCTCAAAATAGAGGTCAAAGAGCATTTAATGCTAGAAGGATGACAATGCAAAATAGAGGTCAAAGAGCATCTAATGCTTAAATGATGACACCTCAAAATAGAGGTCAAAGAGCATATAATGCTAGAAGGATGACACCTCAAAATAGAAGTCAAACAGTATCTAATGCTAGAAGTATATCACCTCAAAATAGAGGTCAAAGAACATCTAATGCTAGAAGGATAGAAACTCAAAATAAAGGTCAAAGAGCATCTAATGGTAGAAGGATGACACCTCAAAATAGAGGTCAAAGAGCATCTAATTCTAAAATGATGACACCTCAAAATAGAGGTCAAAGAGCATCTAATGCTAGAACGATAAGAACTCAAAATATTGGTAAAAGAGCATCTAATGCTAGAAGGATGGCACCCCAAAATAGGAGTCAAAGGGCATCTAATGCTAGAAGGATGGCACCTCAAAATAAGATGTCAAAGAGCATCTAATGCTAGAAGGATGGCACCTCAAAATAGAAGTGAAAGAGCATCTAATGCTAGAAAGATGGCACCTCAAAAATGGAGGTCAAAGAGCATCTAATGCTGGAAGGATGACACCTCAAAAAATATAAGTCAAATAACAGCTAATGCTAGTAAGATGGCACCTCAAAATAGAGGTCAAAAAGCATCTAATATTAGAAGGGTGGTACCTCAAAACAGAGGTCAAAGAGCATCTAATACTAAAAGGATGGCACATCAAAATAGAGATCAAAGAGCATTTAATTCTATAAGGATGGCACCTCAAAATATAGGTCAAAGAGCATCTAATGCTAGAAGGATGGTACCTCAAAATAGAGGTCAAAGAGCATCTAATGCTAGAAGGATGGCAGCTCAAAATAGACGTTAATGAGCATCTCATGCTAGAATGATGGCACCTCAAAATAGAGGTCAAAGAGCATCTAATGCTAGAAGGATGATACTTCAAAAATAGAGGTCAAAGAGCATCTAATGCTAGAGGGATGACACCGCAAAATAGAGGTCGAAGACCATCTAATGCTAGAAGGATGACACCTCAAAATAGAGGTCAAAGAACATCTAATGCTAGAAGTATGACACCTCAAAATAGAGGTCAAAGAGCATCTAATGCTAAAATGATGACACCTCAAAATAGAGGTCAAAGAGAATCTAATGCTAGAAGGATAACACCTCAAAATAGAGGTCAAAGAGCATCTAAAGCCATAAGGATAACACCTCAAAATAGAGGTCAAAGAGCATCTAATGCTAGAAGGATGGCACCTTAAAATGGAGGTCAAAGAGCATTTAATGTTAGAAGGATGGCACCTTTACACAACCTAAGAGAGATTAGTTCACCAAGATTTCCAATAGGCTTCAGAAGGCACATAAACGTTCCAAAATGCTCTGTCTTCAGGGATATGATATGATGATTAAATACTTTATTCTTAACTGCTTTTCATTCTACCGTGAGGCGTTAGTGACCCTGGCAGTTATGACGCCGCCTAGTGTCAATGACCTTTGTAGTTGCGACGCTAGCCAACCTAATCAATCTTTAAATATGATCATATTAATAAAACCCTTGATATAGGGTCTCTCTCTCTCTCTCTCTCTCTCTCTCTCTCTCTCTCTCTCTCTCTCATGGAAAACGGGAGATAGGATTTTTAATTAGCGTTGGCCTAGATGATTCATTCTGTTCTTAATCATTTAAGTGCTGATATTATATACCTCTCTTTGGACAAGATCGAGACAAGAATAATGACATTTTTTATACCTTATTCCTGTAGTAGACTAGAAACGGCTATATTTGTTGCATATAGATAAACAACTATATCCTAAATAGGTATTTTTGCCATTTCAATAGCAAATAGACCTCAAAGGTAAATTTCATACAGAGAGAGAGAGAGAGAGAGAGAGAGAGAGAGAGAGAGAGAGAGAGAGAGAGAGAGAGAGCGCTCCAACATCAGGCGTTTTATCATAGGATCATATTTAAAGACTGATTAGGTTGCCTAGCGTCGCAACTACAAAGGTCATTGACACTAGGCGGCGTCATAACTGCCAGGGTCACTGACGCCTCAAGGTAGAATGAAACGCAGTAAAGAAAAGAGTATTTAATCATCATATCATATCCCTGAAGACGGAGAGGAATTTGGAACGTTCAAGTCAGAATAATTTTTTCAACTGAAAATTTCGGATATTATTATGTAAATTATTATGAAATTCGACATCACTGAATGTTAATACGCTGATTTTTGGAATTAGAATTACTTTCAATATAAAAAAGCAAAACTATTTTTCTAAATGATTCCCAATTGTAACTTTAATAAATATTTAACAGGATCAAATTGAAAATCTTTTATTCTTTATATTCCTCTAATTCCGCCTTAAGTCTCCGGACTAGTTCTTCAAAATTTCCCTTGGAACTCCGGAAGAAACTCGCTCGGAAGTGATTGATACAAGACTTCCTTCCCTACTTTGAACATATAATCTCGTCTGTAGATTTTAATTCATAGAAACAAATATTGAGAGATATAATAAAAATTATTTCTATCTAAAGTAAAACTTATTTTGTTATTAAAACTATTAACACATATAATATTGATGTTTACCGACTCTAAATATTGTATAACATTCTCCTTATTATTTGCTTGAAATTCTTATTCTTGTAACTTCGTGAAAGTCTTCTGACTCTTCAGGGATAAGAGAGAAGGATTGAATAATATTTTCGCTCTCTGTCTGTACATCGTTTTCTTTCTGCTCCATCAACATCATCATCAACTTTTACTTCACAAAAGGTTGAGGTAATTCCTTTACGTCCTGTTCTATTTCTTTTTACTTGTTTACTTGTTTACTTGTTTTGGGTTTAAATCCAACCCTCCACTGAAGTCGAGTGAACTACTTCTCGGGCGGGTCCATATTAATCATCTAGCGAAACATTTTCATTATAACTTATACAATTCTTTGATTGTAGCATCTTCCAAATCATATGATCTTGTGAAAAGTAATGTCTTTAGTTTCTTCTTAAATTCAATTGCTTCCTTTAGGTCCTTCATTTCAGTTGGCAGTTTATTATAGTGTCTAGGCGCACAGTAGCTAAAAGCCCTTTCACCAAATTTACTATTTGTTCTTGGTTCAGATAGCCTATGTTTGTCACTCATGTGTCTTGTGTTAACATTTGTTCCTAGTTCTAGTTTATTCAGGCATTCTTTTAGATATTTTGGTTCATTTTGGTTCAGTATCTTAAACGTAAGTAAGAGTAGCTTGTATTCAATTCTCGCTTTTACCGGTAGCCAGTGTAACTTAATTAGTGCAGGGGTAATTCTTTCCCTATTGTGTAGTCCTTTTATTAATCTAGCGGCTCTGTTTTGTACTCTCTGAATTTTCTTCAGCTGATAATTTGGTAAGCCATAGAACAGTGAGTTGCAGTAATCAATTCTTGAAAATATGTGATGATAAATGAGTATGGCAATAGATTTTTCATCTAAGTATTTACTAATAAATGCTATGTTTCTAATATGATAGTTACAATTTCTTACCATGTTATTTATATGTTCGTTCATTGTCAGTCTATTATCCATGATTACTCCAAGATTCCTGACAGATTTCTTTAGGTCAATGATCGATTGACCTATTTCAATTCTTTGGAAGCATTCGACTCTTTTATATTTTTTTCATTTCCAAAAATAATACATTCACTTTTGTCTTCATTGAGCTTGAGCTTTTTTGTTAACATCCAAGCCTTAATGTCATTCATTATTTCATGTATCTTTCTTTTAGCTTCATCGACTGATTCTATTGGGAAATAGAATTGTGTATCATCAGCGTATATTTTAAACTTAACTCTGTGAGTTTCAAGTATATTTGCCAGTTCAATCGTGTAAATTTCAAACAGGAGAGGACCTAGTACACTGCCTTGAGGCACCCCTTTGGTTAGTTTTCTTGTCTCAGATTCAACATTTGATATTACTACTTTAACTTTGCGCTTTTCAAGATAACTCACAAACCAGTCGTGTGCTCGTTCTACGATGCCCACAGCTTTAAGGTCTTCCATCAGATATGTATGTTCTACAGTATCAAATGCTGCACTTAGATCAAGCATTACAAGAATGCAACACTTGCCATTTGTTATAATTTCTGTTATGTCATTTTTTATCGCTAATATTGTTGTTTCTGTGGAGTAATTTTCTCTGTATGCAGATTGATCATCAGGTATGACATTAGATTTTTTCAGATATTTCCAGGTTTGTTCGTGTACAGCAGTTTCAATAATTTTCGAAAAATATGACAGATTTGATATTGGCCTATATGAACTTAAATTGTCTGCATCACCTTTTCCTTTATACACAGGCTTGATACACGCAACTTTTTCACAATCAGGGAAAACTGCCTGTGTTAGACTCATATTTACCATGTTTCGGTAGGTCTCTTGTAGTCTAGTGAAATTTTCTGCATCTTTTACATCATTAATTGGAAATGGATCATTTCCGCAGTAGGTTTTTTTTACTTTCTTTATTATTCTCATATAATCACTCTGACTTAACTCTTTGAATACCCTTAGCTTATTTACCCCTGTTGCTGATGTATTCCTTTGCTCTATTGTGCTGATGTTGTGAAAACTGGAGCAGATTTGATTTATTTTTTCCTCAAAATAGTTAATAAAACCATTTGCTAGGCATTTAGGATCATTAGTTATATCGGGCAACACTATTTCTGTCTTTAGACCTAATAGTTTCTTTAGGTTCTTATGTATTTTCCTTGGTTCATTTTCATTGCACACTTTTTTATAATAGGCCTTTTTTTTAACTAAGATAAGGTAATTGTAGCGATTTCTAGCTGCTTTGTAATGTTGCCAGTTTTCATTATTTTTATTTCTTTTCCATTTATCCTCCATTTTTCTTTTTCTTTTTTTCTCTTCGTGTAATTCATTATCAAACCAGTTCGATTTTTCTTTAATTGTGATTATTTTTGTTATTTCCGGGCACCTATTATTGTAATTAGTTGCAAGTATAGTTTTACTTCTATCAGTAATGCAGTTTATACAGGATTGTCCCTCTACAAGGGTGTGATTCTCTTCACAGTTACAGACTGGTGTTATCTCTTTTATATCCTCTAGGCTTTGTTCAATGAACTCTTTTGGATCAAAGTTAGTCTTAATTCTGTATGTGATTTCCTTCTGTATTGCATTATTTTTTCTAACGTCTATTTCAAAAGACATCAACTTATGCATTGGGGATATAGAGCAGTCAGGTTCAATCTCCATATTTAGTATGATGTTGTTGTTTTTGTTTACTATAACTAGATCTAGTATATGATTAGACTGAGCTGTTGGTTCAGACACTATGTTTTCAAGGTCGTGGTTGTCAATCAATTCTCTAAATTCATTGACATATGGGTCTACTCTGTTATCGAGATGTAGGTTGAAATCACCACATATAACTATATTTCGATTGTCATTCAATGTATCTAGTAAGTTATTAAATTCATCTAGAAACATTCTTTTGCTTTTGCACGGTGGTCTATAGAGTATAACTATTTGTAGATTTACATTTCGAGATAAAATTTTAATATTCATATATTCAAATGAATTAACTATGAGATGATTTCTTACTGTAACTTTGTATGATTTCTTTATTAAGATTCCAATGCCACCACCTCTTTTGTTTTCTCTTGGTTCATGATAAAAGTTATAAGATTTAGGTGTCATTTCATTTTATTTTCGATCTGTCACTCACATTACCACTCAACCAAGTTTCAGTTAATAAGCAAATATCCACATCTTGATCTCTTACGACTTCCTTAATGATATGAGTTTTGTTGCCAATGGATTGTATATTTATTAGATTACATAATATTTTCTTAATCGAAGCCATGGTCAGTATTGTTTCTGGCTCTTATTATTTCTTGCTTATAAACTTCACAGTTTACTTTGTCATAGGATTTATGTTCTGTGTCATCATAGTTCTTTCTCACACAATTTATGCATTTAACTTCAACAACATTGCAATGACCTGCTTTATGTTCTCTCGCGCACTTGGGGCACGACTGTTTATTCTTGCAATTTACTGCACTATGCCCAAATTCCTGGCATTTGTAACACTGGTAGGGCATGTAATGATCGTAAACATTACATATTCTATATGTGGTACTAAGTTTATCTCCATTTTCATAGATTGCTTTACGTATCTTAGGTGTACATTTTATAATATAGTGTTTATGTTTATCCATTCTTGAATTTTCTTGCATTATGATAGTCAGATCATCGTTTTCTACAATGTGTCTATTTAGCCACTGGTTCTTAAGCTTCAGACTTTGAATAATATCATCATCATCTTCTGGTACATTAGTAAGTTTTATCTTCGGTTTAAGTTTTCCTTTTTCAGTAACAGTGATCTTGTTTACATTACCTTGTTCCAATTCTGATTTTGCCTGCTCCAGGTTCTGTTTATCTGCAAATTTTATGATCAGGTGGCCATCTTTTGTTTCAGCAGTACTTTCAACTTGGGCTTTTAATTTGGTCATAATTGTTTTCTTATTATTAACTGCTGACACCTCATCAGTTGATTTTACAATCAATGTTTTCTTTGATTTCAGCCTTTCAGCATATGTGCCAGTTAGATGCTTCCTATCTATGTCATCTTCATTCCTTTTCTTTTCATTTTTTAATTCTTTCATTTCATTTCTTAATTCATGCATCTCATCTCTTGTTTCTTGCAATTTATTTCTCATTTCTGTCATGCTATCCTTCATTTCTTCTATTTTATTCATCAAGACCTGAACCAAATGATGGGACATTACGACTTCTTCATCCAATACTTTTCTTTGTATGTTTGCTACATCCTCATTGAACTTATCAGTGCAATCTCTACATATGTAATAAATATGTTCATTACATAATAGTCTTCTGCCAGCTTGTGATAAATTTTCTATTAATCCAGAACATTCGTTTTCAATATGATACCATTTTTGACATCTATTACAACAAATTCCCTCATTGGCAACGACAGTCTTGCAGTGCTCACATAGTTCAGTGTCATCAGATTCCACGGTGGCCAACGATCCATTCGCTGATTCATCATTTCTTCCACAGGCGCCTTCCTCCATGTTGTCACTATCATATACTGGTGTATTCTTCATTATTTGTAGAAATTCATTTGTTTCATCTTCAACTGATTTTCCTGTTTCAGTCTTTTCATGAGGTTTCCTTCTAATTTTCTTAATGGCTCCTAACATTTTCGTAGTTTACACTATATCTAAGTCCAAATGGGTCAGGAAAACCATAATTGGTAACTCTTACCTGTGTCCTAGTTGTAATCAACTATTAATATGTAATTTTGCACTATTTAGTACTCCAATGACGCTGATTCCAGTTTACATAACTTAATGATGTCGGAAATTATTAACTTAACGATTTTCACTTTTAACTTGCCACTATTGTTGTTAAATTTCAACAGAGCACTTCTTCAGCACGTCCTCACTCCACACTCCTCACTCCTTAGAAATATAGTAAGATATTTATGCTGCGTATATATATATATATATATATATATATATATATATATATATATATATATATATATATAAATATATATATATATATATATATATATATATATATATATATATATATATATATATATATTTATATATATATATATATATATACTGTATATATATATTATATATACATATATTATATATATATATATATATATATATATATTCTAATTAGAAATTTACTAAGATATTTATGGTGTGTATATATATATATATATATATATATATATATGTATATATATATATATATATATATATATATATATATATATATAAATAATATATATATATATATATATATATATATATATATATATATATATATATATATATATATATATATATATATATAAATATATATATATATATATATATATATATATATATATATATATATATATATATATATATATATATATATACACACACACACACACAATCTGTAGGTAATAAATTGGAAATCATTTCAACATGTAGTACTAGCATTATCTGAAACATGGTTAAATAACTTGGACAAGGCAAAGATCACTGAAGTGGGACCGCTCTCTTCCCCCCCCCCCCCCCCCCCAACACACGCCTTCTTTCACATACCGAGAGAAAGTAGGTCTGGTGGGGGTGTCGGACTCATTATTCATGAAAGTTACTCAAATCTCAAAATGTTAAACAGAACTAGTGTGACAAGGTTTGAATATACAGAAATAAACTTTACGCAAAAAAAAGAAAAAAAAAATCATCCTTTGTAACAGTCAACAAACCTCCGAGAACAAACACTAGTATCTTTTTTTGAAGAATTTGGAGCTTTTATTGATATGATTATCATAGAGAAAAACGAATTAGTTATCTGTGGAGACTTAGATTTTTGGAAGGATGACGCATCAAATCATGACGCTTTGGCATTTAGTGAGTTACTAGAATCATATCGACTAGTGAATAATATCGGCTGGGAAAACGTTGGACCTAGTTTTGAATGATGACATAAATAATATTGGATGTGATATAAATGTTGAAGAGAAATGTACAAACTTTTTACGTTTAGTCTACCTCTACAGAAACATGCAATAGTAAAGAAAATAAACTTAGGACTTAAATCAAAGTTTTCTCCTACCGTATTTATTAAAGAAATTACAAAGAAAATAAACTGTGCTATCAATATTTTCTGTGATCATGATGACCAACGTCTGTTGGGAGCTAGGCGTGTTAATTGTCTTACGACCATTTACAATAAAGTGAGTAAAAGTGAATATGATAACATTTGCCCAACGATGGAAAAGACTATAACTGTAAAAGGCCAACCTCCTTGGTTTCATGGAGAGACTTTAGCGAAAAATGTAGAATACACAAACTGCTACGTGTCAACATAACTACCCACTAAGAAGGAAAATAAGTGGATATTATTAGAGAAAGATCCTCGAAGCAGCAACAGACATAAATAAGTTATATTGTCTCCTAAATGGTATAATGGGAAATGTAAAAGAAAAATACATGCTGAACAATTATTAATCTTTGAGCGGAAACCTATCACAGCATCAATCATTTTTCACACTACAGCACGTACCGTTCGTTAGCAAATATCAATTTCTTGCACGTAGGCCTACCCTTGTGGTTCCCAAATGAAGACCCTTTACCACAATACCTATCATCTCCACCCTAGCGAGAAGACACTTTGCTTCTCTCTTGTTAAAAAAGCGAAAAATTCAATTTTCTTCATCTACCGACACGATTACAACGCCATCTACATTTTACCAATGTTAATCTTTTTTTATTTTTTTATATTGTTGTGTGTCAACAGTTACAGTTCTTTCAATCTCTCTTGCTCCACACTATTATCACCATTCAATATGAACACATTCGTAAAGAAAAGACAAAATGGCAATTGATTTACTCATACAGTTTCCGACGAATACAATACCTATAACGAAAATGGATACTCTCTTTGATAAAATAGTTGCTCAAATGTACAGTCGGACGCAGGAATTCCTGGTAAAACTCGCCCTGAGGAAGTGTACCCAACCACACGCTTACTGCACGAAGAGTTCCTGTGCTTATCCAGGCCACCACTTCCGCCCTATCTCCCTACAATATATTTCTAATTACTCGCCGTGAAGTAAGGATTTGACAGGGTGAACGTCTTTGAAGCAAGGTGTACCAGGAACTCCATTATCCAACTGTACCTCTGGATCTTGCTTCATAATACATATCTTCTCGAAAGATTTTTCTCTTAGATCTGATATTATTTAAAGTGGTCGTTTAATTCTTTTATCAAACCAATTTACTAACAAAGTTTCAGCAAGAAAAAAAATCGTTTCATTTAAATCTTGAATAATTTTATTTTCTTGCGAAAAATAAAGAAGTAATTGAAGTATTACATCAGAGAAGTATTATGTCTAATTTTTCTGTCGAATCCAAATAAGCTTTCACTAACATCACTATATCGAGTTTTTGTGGAAAGAATTAGCCAGAAATTAGCACACTTAACATCAAAATCCATCATATGGATATAAAACATAAGATGATTTTTTAAACAAAGGAGAAAATTTTGTCAACAAATAAACACTTCAAATGCAAAAACAAACTTCAGAATTTCTTGAAGAAAAACAAAACAAAAGGTAAAGGCAGTTTAGTAACTCTAAAATGACACACAACTGAAATACTACACGTCAGTATTTCCATCATAAGAAATACTAT
The DNA here is from genome assembly GCF_036898095.1 of Palaemon carinicauda. Classification (NCBI taxonomy): domain Eukaryota; kingdom Metazoa; phylum Arthropoda; class Malacostraca; order Decapoda; family Palaemonidae; genus Palaemon; species Palaemon carinicauda. The sequence goes on along the minus strand of NC_090727.1, from coordinate 95,548,880 downwards.
TAGCCCGGCATACCATGACTTTTCAAGACCTAATATAAAGACGACACTAATCTCTTGTGGAAAAAAAAAAATGCGAGACAAATCAGATACTTGAGCACAACCGATAAGTATTAAAAACCCCCGAAAACTCAAGATTTTCTACTTCTTTATATTCAAACTAGTGTACCCGATCAGTCAAAAAATTTAGATAGTTATGCACAAACACACACATAAACACACACATTAAATCCTTCCCAGCCCCTCCCCCTTTCCTAACTATAAGTTACAATCCGCTGGTTCATCAATATGTGGGACTTTGTGGTTTCAGAGTGTACCTCTCGGAATATATAAATAAATAAATAAATAAATAAATAAATGAATATATATATATATATATATATATATATATATATATATATATATATATATATATATATATATATCACAGATCAAACACAAACTCAAACACACACACACACACACACACACACACACACACACACACACATATATATATATATATATATATATATATATATATATATATATATATATATATATATATATATATATATATATATATATATATATATATATATATATATAGTCAGACACTTTCTCTTTATTAGATGGGGAAGATGTGACAGAAAGCTACATGAAGACCATTTCACTTTGATTTCCAGACATGATAAAATAAAAGTTCATTGAATATGGAGAAAAACTATCACTTTTTCATTTCTCAGATGGGAACATATATCAACAGAAACCTTCCACCAGTACAGCGAGTCACTTTCTTCCTTCAATTTTTCACAATATTCGATAGGGAGGTTTTTTATCAACATCATTCATGTCACGTTGTCAACCTCGATACATCTGAAATCAATATTCCTCGAGTGTTTAAGTCCATTGATGGATGACAATATCTCAAAAAGAAGTTAAACGATGAAAATCGCTTGTTATTCACGAAACAATTTACTACAATAAAAGATGTACGTGAACCTATACAATGAAAGAGAATGTGTATATCTAGTTTGAAACAACTATCAACTGGACTAATTACTCTCCGAACTTCATTAAGATAAAACGTGATATTTGCATGTGATTTTTTATCAGTAATGGCATACACAAAATACCAAGTGAAAAAACTAAAAAATTGCTCTTCGAATCACCTTAAACATCAATAGGATTTGTAAAAAATCTTCATTGTTAAGTTTTCAACAGACATAATATTGTCAATTGAAATACAAATTACAGAGCCATAATGATTTGAGGATAAATATTGACGCAAATTTATTGCCTATCATAAATGTGTTGTTATATATTGAAAAAAAAAATGGGTGAAAAGAGAGAATATTCCCTATATATAAAAAACAACTCTCTCTCTCTCTCTCTCTCTCTCTCTCTCTCTCTCTCTCTCTCTCTCTCCTCTCTCTCTCTCTCTCTCTCTCTCTCTCTCTCTCTCTCTATATATATATATATATATATATATATATATATATATATATATATATATATATATATATATATATATATATATATATCTTTCCGATCGTGCACATTGGCATTGCCAGACGTATAATTCACTCTCCCTCGGGTAGGGGAAAGGGGTGGGAAGGGTTGAATCTCTTGTGTGCGCGCGTGTGCATGTGTGTGTGCATATCTATCTAAATGTTTATCCGTCATTTTTGACAGGTTACATACACTAGTAAAAGTATAATTGCTTCAGCATGAAATGAAGAAGATTTAGAATATTAGCCCAATCACAATGTTATATATTGACTTCAAAATCTTTATATTGTCTGAAATACTTAACCAAGAAAAAAATAGAATGTGCAATATGTTTGCAGATGTGGTATGATCCACATTAATGACCACTGGGAAGATGCATTAAACTCTTAGGACAAATACGTTGCTTGAAAGATCTTTCTTTTTTCCTAATTTCCGAATAAAAAAGGTCTACTCATAACTTTGCTAACTTGATCAGAAATGCATAGACATATCTTCAAGCAATAACCTCATACCACAACCTCTTAACATTTAAAAATAGTTAAGATTATCAGAATTTTTAGATGCAGAGAATATATTTTTTGTCTAATTACTCTACGTCGCTAAAAGAAATTAAGTTACGTGAAGGACTTATATCAAGACGATGCAAATACCAGGAATATTTTTTTCTTCAGATTATTTACGTATATTTAGAAGCATCACAAAAATAAGCTGCTATATAACGAGTATAATCATAAGACACGCATTTTACCATAATATTAAGATATATATAATTGGCCGCTTACGTAATTCAAAGTTAAATACTTACGTAAAATCGATTTTATCTCAACATGATTTTCGAAAGCATAAATTTAGCACAACTTGGGACAATATTGCCACCCCGGGTAGATCGTCAAAAGGTAACATTCACCAAAACGAATTTTGTTGTCAAAGGCCATTTTGCGAACACAGCAATAAAATGACATTAACGTCATAGTAATCTTCGACCAGAGCTAACAAATGTTTGGAGAACATGCTATTACAAATAATAACCCCCTTTCATATAGTATTCTCAATCTTTAGGGTACAAATTATATTATTAAGAGATTTATTGGAATATTCACTATATAATAAAGCGCAAGTGTCAGCTATATATATATATATATATATATATATATATATATATATATATATATATATATATATATATATATATATATATATATATATATATATATATTGTACATATACACATATAAACACCCACCACACACACACACACACACACACACACATATATATATATATATATATATATATATATATATATATATATATATATATACTGTATGTATATATATACATATACATATAATGTATATATATATATATATATATATATATATATATATAATTACATATACATATATACAAATACATACACATACACACACATATATATACATATATATATATATATATATATATATATATATATATATATATATATATATATATATATATATATATATATATATATATATATATATCCTGTCACGGTGAGCGGCAGTCATTAGGAAAATAATCTCTGAAAATTGCCCAAAATGTCACATGACCAGTTTCTCATTCTTTTTCACTAGATTCGGATTCTCTTTCTTTTCTTTTGGTAACAATAAGGGTCACCCATCCCTGTCCGTCCTGACATGCTGTCTGTCCTAAAGAGAGAGAGAGAGAGAGAGAGAGAGAGAGAGAGAGAGAGAGAGAGAGAAGAGAGAGAGAGAGAGAGAGAGAGAGAGAGGGAGAGAATCTTTGTGTCATTCCGTTCCCCAGTTCGTCCAACGTTACAATTTCTTCCGAATGGATTCTAGACATGTAGTACAAGGCGTTACTGTGGACCTTTGTACTCGTCCACTATTTCATCTCCTCGTCAAATAGAATTTTTCTCGCCTTTAAACTTTATCAAGGAAGTCAGAGAAATCCTTTTTATTTCTTTGAAAAAAAAAAAAAAAAAACAATGGATAACCTTCTGTGTAACACCTAATCCTTGAATATAATTTTCTGAAGAAATCAAAATTTCCAAATGCCATTTGAACAAAAGCCACCAAAGCAATGGAACTGCCATTTACACAGAATTAATATCGTTTTGATACAATGAACAAGCATTTGAAATTAGTTTTATTAAACACGTTTAATTTAAATAGTAGTATCATTACTTTGGTGGATTTTGTTCAGATGTCCTTATTAAATTTTGATATCCTTAGAAAATCCATTGATTTTTAATCAAATCTCATCCGCACATAATTTTCTGAGGATATCAAAATTTCAAAGGGTCACAAACAAAGGCCACAAAAGCAATGGAACTGCCATTTGAACAGAATTAATATAATTAATTACAAATATTTGGCCAGTGTATCACAACGATAAATCAAAACAATTACATTGATGGCATTAGCACCATCATAAATGATCGCTCCCATTCATTTAAAGCAACAATTTCTCCCATTCATTCGCATTTGATCCTATTGGACCCCATTTGAATAAAGTAATACCTCAGTAATAAGTGGATCACTGTAATTAATCTCGTTGCTCTTATCTAAAATCAGTTGGGGTTAACTGAAAATGAAGTAGGTAGCAATCGAATTCATCGGAATAAATAGGTCCATATCAATATTTAAAATTATCTAAAAACGATGGAAAAATTACAACATGAGCTATTTATACCTCAAAGAGCTATGGAAAGAATAATGATGAGAATAACACTCAGAGACACAAAAAGACCAACATGGATACGAGAGCTAACTGAAGTAGCAGATATTCTAGCAACTTGTACGAAAAAGAAATGGACATGAGCAGGACATACAATGGAAATGACAGACAATTGACTGACATTAAGGAAAACAGTGATAGTAAAAGAAGCTGACGAAGGAAGAGAAAACGATGTATGGACGAACTATGGAATTTTGAGGGAGTGTACTGGCACAAAAAGACTATAAACAGACGCAAGTGGAAGGACATGTCTGAGGCCTTTGTTCTACAGTGGACTAGTCACGACTGACAATATATATATATATATATATATATATATATATATATATATATATATATATATATATATATATATATATATATATATATATATATATGTATGTGTATATATATATATATATATATATATATATATATATATATATATATATATATATATATACACATAAACATATATATATACATGTAATATATATGTATATATATATATATATATATATATATATATATATATATATATATATATATATATATATATATATATATATACATATATATATATGTATATATATATACATATAATATATATATATATGTATATATATATATATATATATATATATATATATATATATATATATATATATATATATATATATATATATATATATATATATATATATACATATATATATATATATATATATATATATATATATGTATGTATATATATATATATATATATATATATATATATATATATATATATATATATATATATATATATATGTATGTATATATATATATATATATATATATATATATATATATATATATATATATATATATATATATGTATATATATATATGTATATATATATATATATATGTATATATATATATATATATATATATATATATATATATATATATATATATATATATATATATATATATATATATATATATATATATTGGAGGATCTAGCTACAGTGAAAATTATTCAAATCTTCCATTATAATTCAAATAAGTCTGATTTGAAACTTCAGTAATCTTAGTAGTTTCAATTTATATTGGAAATTTGAATAATATTAGTGAAATATATTTGAGGAAGCAAACAAAGACACATCGTTTCACAATAAGATGACTTTTGAAAATTAAACTTTCACAAAGTTCCAAAACCTTTAAAAACGTATTCAGAAATTTCACAATAATAATTAATAATATCAATAGCAGCCTTTCCAATATTAATTGAATGCAACTAATGTTTGAACTCATGAACGCAAAAGGAGATTCAATTCTTTATATCTGGCAAGTATAAATATGTAATTGAATATAATACTTTTATGGACTGAATTATGGAACTCAAAAACTTTGGAAACCTTTCCAGTCCACCTTTAAGGAATCTATCCATAATAATGATATTAAGAGTAAAAATAAGAATTAATATAGCCCTGGACGAGTAGAAATCAGTTTACAATGAGATTTTCGAAAGGAAGCACCACAAATTCTTCAGCATTAGGTTGAACAGGCGACTGCCTCGATGGTGATACTTTGTTTACTTCACGGGTGTTTTCCTGATCTTGTCATATGCCCTGCAGACCTACGGGATTGGTTTGTCGTATACATTCTTCATGTATTCAAAGTATCACACAGCGTAATCAGTGTTAATTATCAAGCCAATTAACTTTATAAATATATATACATATATATATATATATATACATATATATATATATATATATATATATATATATATATATATATATATATATATATATATATATATATATATATATATATATATATATATATATATATATATATATATATATATATATATATTAATGAAGAAACTCTCCCTCGTTCCTACAATTTCTAGATCTGAAGAGCTGGACCTTGTAATTATAAACCGTGTGTGAATCAGCCATAATCTATTTTCAGATGAGTTACGGACCTTCTATGACACATGACCTAAGGTCGCACAATAAATTTGTACCGCCATCTTTAAAATCCCGCCCAAGCGTAAACCATTATTCAGGACAACGCTGAAAGAAAAATATTTACGACTTGATATCTTTGAGTTGTCTGAAATGATATTGTATAGAGCCTTACTTAAAAAAAAATATAGAGAATTATGAATTTATATTCGCCGTATTTACGTATATATTTTTTTTCTATAAATTTTTAATTTGGCACAAAAAAATAAAACACAATCGGCCGGGTGATCAGCGATTAGTTATCGCTGATCTGGCAAGGTAGGTTGGTCACCGTTGTGTTGGCAAAATAAGCTGCAACCGTTGACCTGGCAAAGTATACTGGCAATCAGGGTGCTGACGATCGGAGCGCCACAAAATAGGCGAGCCGGCTGATGATCGGATAAGCTGAGGAACAGCAATATGGTTCGAAGAACGACTAGCTGGTGATTGTTGAGACAAAGATTGTCAATAATCAGCGAATTGGCAATCTGTGAGCCAGAGATGGTGACTGACAAGCAAAGGCTGCATGGTCAGTTGGTGAGTAGTGATCTGCCGTTATTCGTTGGGTTGACTCGACCTTCAGCGAGTTGGCGTTCGAAGAGACAAAAGTGAATCGTGACCCGCTACATATGCCTGCGAGCGGGTAACCATTGTTGAATGCCGACGGGTCATTGAAGGATGAGCGACAAGGCAGTTGAAACTGGCAAGAGTCATGAGCCAGAGTTCGTTGATGAAGGGTAGAAGGGTAGTAGTAGTAGTAGTAGTAGTAGTATTTCGTACACAAGATTATACATCCTAATTAATTTTAAGACAAACGATTAAAGAATAATGCAGTGAATTATTTATGCAATTTAAGCGATCCCCAAAATTACAGACTTGCTTCGACATTTTGCGGTTTCATACAGAAGAGTGTAAAACGCATACACACAACACTATAACTCCCAAAGCGAGGTAACATCCTTTAATACAAACTTTATTGTAGGCCATATTCTTCCTATGGATATGTAACCTCATTTAGTCCTCCATATTCATCACAATAAGGAGGGTCACCATGAGATTGTTTCTATCACGTTTCATCAAAATCCTTTCAGACACTTAAAAGATATTTTGTTAAAGCACAAACAAAAAGAGACCCAGACGCAAATTGACGACAGGAACATATTTCATGTTTGGTTTGAGAAAAGAGAGAGAGAGAGAGAGAGAGAGAGAGAGAGAGAGAGAGAGAGAGAGAGAGAGAGAGAGAGAGAGAGAGAGAGAGAGAGAGAGAGATATATAGAGAGAGAGAGTTTAGTTATTCTCTGTAAGCTCAGATATTGAGATCGTTATAGAATGAACAAGAAAATTATCTTTTAACACCAGAATTGAATTTGGCGTTCTGGAGGAACGATTTTTAAATATTGAACCTTTCGACAACTAACCTTTACGAGGTCCTTCCTAAATTTGGGACACCTGCATATCTATAATTCAATACCACAAAATTAATAAATGTATCGAGTCCATGAAATCATTTTCTGACAGATGCCAGATAAACAAAATAGTCTTCCACTGTTGAATCTTATCTCTGACGCAAATAATTACACCGTATGACCTTAACATAAACTTATGCGGAGGCATTGAATCGTATTTTACAATGATATGTTTTTTTTTGGGGGGGGGGGAGGGGGGTAGGGGAATATAAAAAAAAAATCAGTTTTTATCCTCACGAGTAATGAGAATCTTTGTCTGTATAGTTCTAGGAATCTAGGGGAATCATAACTTGAGCATTACATCTTAAAAATAATGATATAATTATCAACTTGTAAGTCTGTAATAAAACTCAATAAAAGATATCTGCTTCCACAAGTAGTAAATGAACCGAACAAGCACCACTTTCCAAGTCCTGAAAAGCCAGGCATAAACATTGAAAAACCGCCGCCGGCCACTTACTTCCGGCCAAGGGATATTATCTCTTAAGGATGATAAAATGATAAAAGGACCCTCATCATGAACGACGACATTCAACGAGTGAGGGCGTTTGTTGCTGACCACAGAGATTCCCAAGTAACACTTCTCTCTTTGCAGTCATTCGCAATATCACCCCTATATTTCAAAGAGCAAGTGTCTGGCTAAAGATATAAACATATATCTCACCAACATATTAAGAGCAAGTGTCTGGCTATATATATATATATATATATATATATATATATATATACTAGTATATATATATATATATATATATATATATATATATATATATATATATATATATATATATATATATATATATATATAAATATATATATATATATATATATAATATATATATATATATATATATATATATATATATATATATATATATATATAATATATATATATAATATAGTTTTATTTTCCGGTCACGGTAAGCTCTCCCTTCCCGTCCCTAGGGTATGGGGGAGATAAAGTAGTCTTACCCTGGTGAGGTAGTGGTGTGTGCGTATCTAATTATTCAGCCGTCATTTTGGACGGGTCGCATACTCAGTATTTGTTATATATATATATATATATATATATATAATATATATATATATATATAATATATATATATATATATATATATATATATATATATATATATACACACATATACACATGTATATATACATATATATAATATATAAATATATATATATATATATATATATATATATATATATATATATATATATATATATATATATATATATAATATATATATATATATATATATATATATATATATTTCTTTCCGGTCCCGTGAGTGGCATTGCCAGATGAATAACTAGTCGGTCTCTCCCCGTTCCTAAGGCAGATGGCAGAGAAAGTAGTCATACCCTGGTAGGAGTGGTATCCGAGAGGTACACTTGAAACAATAACTGCCGATATGTGTGGTACATATCTATGGAAATATGAGGTTATTTTCAAATGGTCACGTACACTAGATTAACATAAACATTAATGAAGAATTTACTTGAATTAAGGTCATATTTATCAAAGACAACATGAATTACTAATAAATGTAAATATACGAGTGACATTCAATCAATGGTAATCAAATTGTAATGATCCCGAAAACATCTACTCCTAATACTAAAAAGCTATATACAGTAGATCAAATAAAAAAGCCAATTTAAAGGTTTTAAATACCCCTCATGAATGACAGAGGCAAGGGACAGCGACAATGCCCTTTGAAGCTGACCATATATGGATATGATAAGCGCTTAAGTACCCCTCTCCAACCAAGGGAGGGCCAGACACTGGCTGCTCATGACTCATCAAGAAGACCCTATATTCCCCAAACACCCACCACCCCTATCCTTAGCTGAAAAGGATGGTGAGGTTACAGCCACTACAAGAAACTATCGAACTTGAGAGGCACTCGAACCCCTGTCTGGCAGATCACCAGGCAGGGACGTTTCCAATAGGCCACTACAACTAGTTCTTTTAACCCCCTAAAGATACTTACTCGAACAATATATATTTATAGTATATATTCCTTGTAAATTAATTCCAGGAAATAACCTAAACAATTGAATATTGTAATCAGGGCTGGGGAGTCGGGACTCTGAACATCCGACTCCGACTCTGACACGGACTCCTATAAATTTTTTAGAACCGACTCCGACTCCAATTAAAAAAAAATAAGAATAATTAAATATTTTTATATAATTTTCTTATTTTATGTTGCCTATTAGTCAAAATAGCATTTCATGATTACTAGCCTACTAGCCTAGTAAGTAATTGTTTTATTAAAATATTTCACGTAATTTCTTGGATTCAGCTTTTCCTAGGTTACACGAAACTGTAATCAAAACACCCGTCATTTCAAGATGTTTACATATAAATAATGACTTAATTCTAAGATCATTCATATACGTGCTGCATAAAACTATGAATCAGTAACAACTCCTACCTTTTAAATGGCTAATGGTGATTAAATGAAGAGTTAATCATGAAATAAACTTTTATGTCCAGAGACTAGTGCGTAGAGAGAACGGCTGATCCAATGTATATTATTATTGTATTGGTTTGCTGATGGATGAGAGATGGCAAGAGCTATATGTGTTTCCCAGTGACTGCCTTTATTCGAGAGGGTGTTACAGAAAATGGCGGGTAATATGAAACGTTTTTTGAGCGATTTTGAAAAAATGTGACCTAGGATACCAAAAGAGAATATTTCTCCAGCGCAAAAATTTCTTTTTTGAGGAGTCGGAGTCGGTGGAATTTTACCGACTCCGTCTCCGACTCCGTCTCCGACTCCGACTCCTCTAGTCCATAAATTGGCCTCGACTCCGACTCCCAAGCCCTGATTGTAATTTGTAATGAATATTATCTCTCTCTCTCTCTCTCTCTCTCTCTCTCTCTCTCTCTCTCTCTCTCTCTCTCTCTCTCTCTCTCTCTCTCTCTATATATATATATATATATATATATATATATATATATATATATATATATATATATATATATATATATATACATAGATATTATTTTTAAAGTCGACCTTGATGCTAGTGAAGTCAAATTCCAATAAGCCCTAACAAGAAAAGCTGATGCATTCAAATATCACCATTGGTCTCGGCGGTGCAGCTTTAACAAAGTCCTCTTACACCTCTTCAACATAACCCAACCCCTTCCTGTCCTCTTTTCATATTAGACAATGTATATTTTCCTTATTTTGATTTTCTTGTTTCCTCCTCCTTCGCTTCCTCCCACTACCATATAAAGACCCATATCCTAAAAGGCCCATTTCCTCACCGTCATTACTCTTCCCTTTTGACGTATCGAAGATGATTCCTTCTCCATTTACTTTGCTCACTCAAGATACATTAGCAATAATTCTCCTTTTCTCCTTCCATACTATCCCCTTATCACTTTCATTAATTCGCCGCAGCATTTAATTTCTTTTTCCTAAACCTTGTTTTTTTCTTACTTTCCTTTTGCTAAGCATTGGAAATTCTCTTTCTAGAACATTTACAAACCTACTTTTTTTCTCTTATTCTCTTTGGACCCGTTTCTTACACAGAAAATATTTCACCTTAATCCCTTTCCCAGCACAAAACTTTTTCTTTATCTCTGGTTCCTCCTTTCGAACTTCCAAGCCATTTGCGTCTCCGACCCTCACCCTTACCGTCCGATACCTCATCCTATTTTTTGCGTTAGCTTTCTCTCTCTCTTTGCTTCGTTTTCTGTACCAGTATGGCGTTTACATGTTTAAACTGATATATATATATATATATATATATATATATATATATATATATATATTATATATATATATATATATATATATATATATATATACATATATATATATACTGTATATATATATATATATATATATATATATATATATATATATATATATATATATATATATATATATATACATATATATATATATATATATATATATATATATATATATATATATATATATATATATATATATATATCTTTTGGATTAAGTTATCTTCAATGCTTCATCGTTCATGTTAAGCCATAGTCAGTGGTGCTTCTCTTCTATATACTTGATTTCTTAATTATTCTTGATTACCTAATTAATCTATCTATTCAACGTACATTTTTAAGACGACAGTTTTCGCACACCATCCCCTCTTTCTTCATTAAATAATTAGTTCTTTTTTTTTGTGAACTCATGAACAAGACCGTTGTTGATTCTCTTAGATTATCTTTTTCTTGATGCAAAAATCCTCTTTTCCTAAAATGATCAAATGCCTTTCTTTATTAGCAAAATTGTTCTGAGTCAGGTCCTACTCTACTTTCTTTTACTGGATACCATAACCGACTCTCTCTATTTCAAACTAAACTTTTTGCTAATATAAGAAAATATCTTCTAAAAAAATTTATTTTTTCTCCTCCATAAATCGTGACATTTATATCTCGGCGCCGAGAAAAATGTTCCCCAAAACCATCAATGGCTGGTTATTTGCCATCACAGGGCCATTCTCTTTTCATGTATATCATTTTTTTCTATGTCACTGGGAAAAGGACTACATACTCTTTTACCACTTCCCGAGTTAGCCTTATAGCGTCTTAAGCATCCAGTTCTTTCTGTCCTTGTCTCCTCTACAGAAGCATCCAAAGATGTTTTATTGTGAGTGCTTATTCCTAATGTCCCGCTTCGCAGTAAAACAAGGCAGAATGATGTGCATTCTGAATGACAAAAAAAAAAAAAAAAAAAAAAAAAAAAAAAAAAAAAAAAAACACACACACACGAATATATCTTAACCATTGGCACACAATCTATTTAGGTATGGAGTTTTATTGTCAACAGAAGCTATAAAAGGAATACTCTTACCACTGAACTCGAGCGAGAGAGAGAGAGAGAGAGAGAGAGAGAGAGAGAGAGAGAGAGAGAGAGAGAGAGAGAGAGAGAGAGAGAATTACTTTCAAGGAGTAGTTTTAAAAGTTGATATTCAATAACAAATTATACACACAATAAAAGAGAGAGAAATATAAATATTCAATAATAAACTAAACTTTTCAAACAGATACATATTATGTCATTAAGATCATTAATAGCTTTACCATTAATATTAGACGATTTCAGAAAATGGACTCTCTTTGTGGCTAAAAATTTCATCTACAGTGTATTGTAATTAATTGTGTCAAATACTGAGCTTACTGATGATGAATATCAAGTTAACATGACCTTAAATGAATCGAAGAGGAGCATCCAGTCAATATTTATTTAATTCTGAAAATGATATTGGTAAAAAATTTGTCCTCATTAAGCTCACTCTTTTACATTTTTTTTTTACCTCTGACGCCAATAAAATGACCTGGTAGTATCAATGACTATTTGATTATAATCAAATAGTCATTGATAATTATCAATGACTATTTGACCCCCATCGTTAAATTAAATTTAGATTAAAACACCGTTATCGTGTGTCCCAATTTTATAGTGAATTAGATTACGTAACCTATTGGATACGTCACTGCCTCGCATTCTGCTAGACTACGGTTCGAATCCCGCTCGAGCTCGATTGTTTCTTGCGTCTTCAACCTCACCATCCTTCATGTGCTAAGGATGGGACTTTGGAGGGAGCCTACAGGTCTACCTGCTGAATCATAATCAGTCATTGACTGGCCTTCCCTGGTCCTAACTTGGATGGAGAAGAGACTTGGGCTCTGCTCATATGTATATGTGGTCATTCTCAAGTCTATAGCATTGTTATGCCAGGGCATTGTCAAAGTCCCTTGCCTCTGCCATTCATGAGCGACTATTAAACCTTTAAAACGTAACATGATCATTTGTTTCATCAATTATTTCAATTCCACAAACAATATAATTGCTTTGATATACAAAGACCCACTATGACAACTTTTAAGAGAGAGAGAGAGATTTCTTAAATGAACTGATTTAGTGCCATCCCCCCCCCCCCCCCCGGTAAGAGTAGAAACAAACAAATACAGCTTCGCTTTTCAATGGCAGTACACATGAAGGACATAAGTTCCACATACAGCCTCAATACTTAATGCAACATAAATCTTAAAGGAATTTTTTTTCCAGGCTATACAAACCTGCGTCCTTTGAACTAGGAACTAATATCTTTAGTTCTCATTTCCAGGAACGAAAGGTTTGCATAGCTTTGTTAAAATATATAAAGAAGCTCAACTAGTTTCAATTTGTGGCTTTCGCCAACTAGCGAATGTCTGACGAACGAAGAGGAACTCATAGCCAAGAATTATCACTGGAGAGTATTTATGAAATCTAGCCCTTATATATATATATATATATATATATATATATATATATATATATATATATATATATATATATATATATATATATGTGTGTGTGTGTGTGTGTGTGTGTGTATATATACATATATATACATACTGTATATATATACATACATATATATATATATATATATATATATATATATATATATATATATATATATATATATATATATATATATATATATATATATATATATATATATATATATACTTTTTCTACGGGGAGGAGGTGAAAATATAAAGCGCTATTTTCCTGGAGGGGTGAGGTTGCTAGCCAACGCCCAACCGCATAGATATGCAGAAGCTTTAACTGCTGGTGACCCAATCAGGTAAAACATACCAATAACTAGAATGGGCCCTAGGGATAAATAGGTTCTAAGCTGAAAAGAGTATATATCATATTTTGATTTTCCCCTTACCTTTTTAGAATGCAGGATCAAGAATGCTTCTGGAAACCAAAAAGGACGCTTACCTGGAATTAGAAAATACAAAGAAAGGGTTAGGTAATATGTGGAAAATCTTAACTTTATGCTTATCGCTATCTTACCCTAATATAAAGAAACCATCATGAAAAAAAAATTCATTAATAATAATAATAATAATAATGATAATAATATCTCCCCTGTAAAGTAGAGAGCGTGACTGGTTATATACTCGTATATATATACACACATACATATATTTTTATATATATATATATACACACATATATATATATATATATATATATATATATATATATATATATATATATATATATATATATATATATATATATATATATATATATATATATATACTACTTCACCTATTGACGCAAAGGGCCTTGGTTTGATTCCACCAGTCGCCTCTATCTTGTACTTTTAAATTAATACTTCTCTAATCGTCATCATCTACATCACACTTCATAGACCTCAGCCATATAGGCCTGGGTCGTCCAACTCTTCTAGTGCCTTGTGCAGCCCAGTTCAAAGTTGGGTAAACTAATCTCTCTTGGGGAGAGCGAAGAGCATGTCCAAACCATCTCCATCTACTCCTCAACATAATCTCATCCACATATGGCGCTACAGTAATCTCTCTTATAGTTTCATTTTTAATCCTGTCTTGCCATTTAACTCTCAATATTCTTCAGAAGGCTTAATTTTCAAATCTACTAAATCTGTTGGATATTGTTGCACTGTTATACCGCGACTCATGTCCATCCTGTAACTACGATCTCATTAACTGATATAAAGCCTGATTTTCATATGTCCTTTCAGGCGATTTAATTTCCAAATTATACTGAACATAGCCATTGTCTGATTCGCTTTTTCAATCTTTCATTAACTCCAATTCTAAAGACACTGTATTAGATATCATAGTTCCTAAATATTTAAATGACTATCTCATTAATCCTTTCTCTTTCCAAAGATATTTCATGTTCCATTGCATATATCATACTCATCATCTGTCTTCTGTTTATCTTGAGCCCAACCTCCTTCAATATTACATGCATTCTGGTAAGCAAGCATTAAAAATCCTGAGGTTTTCTGCTAATAAGCACAGCGTCATCAGCATATTCTAAGTCAGCTAACTTCCTATTACCAATCCAGTCTAATCCTTCTCTACGCGTCACAAAATCCACGAGGAGGATAAACTTAGGTGACAACACATTCCATTGGAGCACTCCACTGTTCACTGGAAATTCATTTGATTGGACTCCAGTAATATTAACTTTGCACTTACTATGCCCACGAACAAAATTAATCAAAATCATATATTTAAGAGTAACGCCTTAATAACGCAGTTCTCTCCACAAAGCTGGCCGGTGTACACCATTCCTTTCCTGTCACGCTGAGCGGCATTACCAAACCTGACTACTTGGTCTCTCCACGTCCCTAACGGAAGGGTGAGAGTAGTCATACCCTGATGAAAGGGGGTACACCGAGATGTACTTCTGAAAGTGGGAGGGGTGGGAAGAGTTGGATCTGTGTGCACGAATATTTAGCAGTGAGTTTTGACGGGTAGGGTACACTAGTAATATCAATATTAATAATAATAATGATGATAATAATCGTTTGCACTGAAAAGGCCTCAATAATAATAACGCTATCAAATTTGATCAACCTTTGTTGGTATCCATAACGCCGAACCCATTTTACTCCCAAAATAGAACGTCATTATCACTAGCACTTAATGGATGGGGGATACTAGTGATGAGAGAGAGAGAGAGAGAGAGAGAGAGAGGGAGAGAGAGAGAGATACGAAGATAGGTATATAGATATTTAGATAGATAGATAGATAGATAGATACATAGATAGATAGATAGGGATTGATAGGTAGAGATAGATAGATAGATAGGTAGGTAGATAGATGGATATAGATAGATAGGTTGATAGATAGATAAATAGATAGATAGATAGATACATAGATAGAGATATATAAATAGATAGATACATAGGTAAAGATATATAAATAGATAGATAGATAGATAGATGCACAGATAGATAGATAGATAGATATATAGATAAATATATTTTTAGATATAGATATATAAATACACAAAAAGATAGATAGATAGATAGATAGACAGATAGATAGATAGATAGGTAGAGATAGATAGATCGATATATAGATAGATTTACAGATATATAGAAAAATAGATAGATAGATATAGATACATATATAGATAGATAAAGTACATTATAGATAGATATATAGATAGATAGTTAGATAGAGATAGATAGATTCATAGATATATAGATAGAAGATACAAAGTTAGGTAGATAGATAGATAGAGATAGATAGATCTGAGATAGATAGATGGATGGATATAGATAGATAGGTAGATAGATAGATAAATAGATAGATCGATATATACAGTAGATAGATAGATAGATAGATAGATAGACAGATAGATAAATATTTTGATTTATGCACAGATAGATAGATAGATAGGTAGAGATAGATAGATAGACATATACTAAGATAGATAGATAGATAAATAGATAGATAGATAGGTGGAGGTAGATATATAGATAGATAAATATAGATAGATAGATAGATAGATGCAGGGATAGACAGATAGCTAGATATATATAAGTAAATAGAGATATATATACAAAGATACATAGATAGATAGATAGACAGGTAGAGATAGATAGATAGATAGAGATAGATATATAGATAGTTAGAGATTTATAGATATATAGATAGATAGATATAGCTATAGATAGATAGATATATAGATGCACAAAAGGATAGATAGATAAATAGGTAGAGATAGATAGATACAAAGATAGAGAGATAGATACACAGATAGATACACAGAGAGATAGATAGATATAGACAGATAGATAGATAGTTGCACAGAAAGATAGATATATGTGCACAAATAAAGATAGATAGATAGATAGATAGGTAGAAATAGATGCAAAAATTCATAGATATATGTTTAAATAGATAAATAGATACAGAGATAGGTAGAGACAGATAGATAGATAGATAAGTAGAAATAGATAGATAGATAGATAGATACAAAGATAATAGATATATAGATAGGTAGGTAGATATATAGATAGATAGATGCACAAATAGATAGATAGATAGAGATAGATAGATAGATAGCGATAGATAGGCAGAGATAAATAGATAGATAGATAGATAGATAGAGATAAATAGATATTTGGATAGATATAGATAGATAGGTATATAGATAGATACATGCACAGATAGATAGACAGATAGATAGATAGATATATATAGATAGAGGGATAGACAGATAAATAGATAGATGCACAGATACATAGATACACAGATAGGTAGGGATATGTAGATATATACATAGATAGATAGATAGATATAAAGGTAGGAAGAGATAGATAGATATATAGATAGATAGATAGATACACAGATAGATATATAGATATAGATAGGTAGAGATATTTAGATAAATAGAGAGAGATATGTAGATATATAGAGAGATAGATAGATAGATAGGTAGATAGAGGCTGAGATAGATAGATAGATAGAGATGTAGATAGAATGGTAAACAGGTAGAGATAGATAGATAGATAGATAGACAGATAGATACAAAGATACAGAGATAGACAGATATAGATAAAGACAGATGCACATATAGATAGATACATAGATAGATAGATAGATACAAAGATAGATAGATAGATAGATTGATACAGAGATAGTTAAAAGATTGATATATCGATAGATAGATAGATAGTTATAGATAGGTAGGTAGATAGATAGATATATATACATAGGTAGATAGATAGATAAATCCACGGATAGATATATAGATAGATAGATAGATAGATAGGTGGATATAGATAGATAGATAGGTAGATAGTTATATACATATAGATAGATAGATAGATAGAGAGATTCACAGGTAGATAGATAGATGGATAGGTAGAGATAGATAGATAGATAGATAGATAACTAGATTAATAGGTAGATATTGATAGATAGAGATAGATAGATATAAATAGAGAGATATGCAGATAGATAGATACATAGATAGATAGATATATAGATATGTAGAGTTAGATAGAGAGATTTTTAGATAGAGATAGATAGATATATAGATGCACAGATACATAGAGAGATAGATAGATAGATATAGATAGATCGATAGATAGATAGATATATGCACAGATAGATCGATAGATAGATAGATATATGCACATATAGAAAGATAGATAGATAGATATATACTTAGATAGGAGATAGATATAAATATATATAGATATATAGGTGATAGATATATAGATGAATAGATAGATATAGCTAGCTAGATCTGTAGAGATAGATAAATAGATAGAGAGATACACACATAGGTAGAGCGATACACACATAGGTAGAGCGATAGAGATAGATAGATAGGTAGAGATTGATAGATAGATACATAGAGACAATGATAGATAGATAGATAGATAGATATATAGATAGATAGATATATACATAGATATATAGATGCACATTTAGATAAATAGATAGATATAGATATATAGATAGATAGATATATACATAGATATATAGATGCACATTTAGATAAATAGATAGATATAGATATATAGAAAGATAGGTAGGTAGAGATAGATAGATAGATTTTTAGATAGAGATAGATAGATAGATATACAGATATATCGATAGATAAATAGATAGATAGATATAGATATTTCGATCGATATATACATAGATATATGCACAGTTAGATAGATAAATAGATAGATAGATATAGATAGATCGATCGATATATACATAGATATATGCACAGATAGATAGATAAATAGATATTTAGATAGATATGTAGAGATAGATAGATATGTAGAGATATATAGATATATACATAGATAGATAGATAGATAGAAGATACGAAGATAGGTATAAAGATATTTAGATACACAGATAGATAGATAGATACATAGATAGATAGATATTGATAGGCAGAGATAGATAGATAGATAGGTAGGTAGATATATGGATATAGATAGATAGGTTGATAGATAGATAAATAGATAGATAGATACATAGGTAGAGATATATAGATAGATAGATATATAGATAAATAGATTTTTAGATATAGATATATAGATACACAGAAAGATATAGATAGATAGACAGATAGATAGATAGATAGATAGATACACAGATAGATAGATAGATAGGTACAGATAGATAGATCAATATATAGATAGATTTACATATATATAGATAAATATAGATGGATAGCTAGATATATAGATAGATAAATACATTATAGATAGATATACAGATAGATAGTTAGGTAGAGATAGATAGATACATAGATATATAGATATAAGATACAAACTTAGGTAGATAGATAGATATATAGAGATAGATAGGTAGATATAGATAGACAGATAAGTATAGATAGATAGATGGATAGATAGATGGATATAGATAGATAGGTAGATAGATAGATAAATAGATAGATAGATATATAGATAGATAGATAGGTTTAGATAGATAGATATATATTTTGATTTATGCACAGATAGATAGATAGACAGATAGATAGAGAGATAGATATATCGATAGATAGATATTTAGATTTATGCACAGATAGATAAATAGATAGATAGATAGATAGGTAGATATAGATTGATAGATAGATAGATAGGTAGGTAGATATAGATATATAGATAAATACTTAGATAGATATTTAGATAGATAGATTGATAGGCAGTGAGAGATAGATAGATAGATAGTTATATAGATAGATAGAGATAGATAGATAGATAGGTAGAGATATATACAAATAGATACAGAGACAGATTTATATAGATAGATAGATAGATAGATGCACACATAGAGAGATAGATAGATAAGTATATATTATTCCTTTGTACGCACTTTCTATATGCTTTTGTAAATTAATATGAACTCATATTGTCCGTGTATTTCGGCCCTTTAATGAAATCAAATTAATAATAATAATAATAATAATAATAATAATAATAATAATAATAATAATAATAATAATAATAACCAGACTTGAATGCAATTTCTTTCTTTTTTCGGCAAGGAAGAAGAAAACGAGATATCAATAGAAGTTCCAAGTCAATTTATCTTGGGAGCTGAGCAGCCATACGGAGTCGTCGTTCTCGTCCGATCAGCGGAGTTAAGCAGCGTTGGGTATGTTCAGCACTTGGATTGGTGGACCGCTTTGGAACACCTGATGCTTTCATCATCGCGATATCAGTGGTAAATATATACGTGTGTGTGCGTGTGGTATATATATAATATATACGACACTCTCCCACACATATATAGCTTTTTGTAAAAAATAGATAAAAAATTAATATATAAAACCATAATTATAGGTATTCAGTCAATAGTAAGATTCTTTGTTTTAGTGATTTTTATATGACGTATCAAGTAATTGTTATTATTATTATTATTATTATTATTATTATTATTATT
>NC_090727.1:95520450-95522950 GCF_036898095.1 Palaemon carinicauda | reverse complement strand
GTAGATCTCGTCTTGTTATTGTTAGGGACTTGGCGTAATGATGTATCCTAAACTATGTCTTCACTCCCTAAATCATTTTGAGTATTTATCCTTTTCCTTAACATCTTCTGAACAAAGAAAAGACTTTATATGTGAGAGAGAGAGAGAGAGAGAGAGAGAGAGAGAGAGAGAGAGAGAGAGAGAGAGAGAGAGAGAGAGAGAGAGCTTTGCTTCTCCCTCTTACCGAATTAAGCTCCTGCTTGTTAAGAGAAAATGATAGTTTCAATTATCTGAATGCTCAGAAATTGATTGAATCACGTATTCTGAGATGAAAAAAGATATTTCTTTTTTAAAGATAACATCACTGAGATGATGAAGCTTTTCCGGGAAAATTACATAGTACAATATGATTCCAGAGAGAGAGAGAGAGAGAGAGAGAGAGAGAGAGAGAGAGAGAGAGAGAGATAGAGAGAGCGCATATATTAATCAATCGTATTGCTGTTATACTCGATGTGTGTGTGTGTGTGTCTGTGTTATATATGAATGCCTGACAAAACCCCCACTCGACAAAACCCCCACCGACGAAACCCCCACTGACAAAACCCCCACCCGACATAAACCCCACCCGACAAAACCCCCACATGGCAAAAACCCCACCCGACAAAATCCCCACCCGACAAAAACCCCACCCGACAAAACCTAAATTTGCTA
Organism: Palaemon carinicauda; assembly: GCF_036898095.1. Lineage (NCBI taxonomy): Eukaryota > Metazoa > Arthropoda > Malacostraca > Decapoda > Palaemonidae > Palaemon > Palaemon carinicauda. Next base: position 95,522,260 of record NC_090727.1, on the reverse strand, counting down.
AATTTTAGTTATAGTCGGTCATTGTTTTTATTTGTTTACCTATTTATGAAAATTTTCGGCATGATGGCAGCTGAAACTATTTTAAATATGCATATTCAGGATCTGTATTAAACAAAAGTCGATTTTTAAATGCTTTACTAAAAACAAAAGGTATCAAAATTAACAGTTTTAAAAGTATTTATTACAAAAGATAAGATTACACAAACTTTTAAAAGACTTTTGTTCAGAGATAGATATCTTTACTCAGAGCTTCAATTGCAGTCCAAATTGTGGGGTGACTGTAACCCACAAGGTATTTGAAAGAATTATTCCATGTTTCACATAGGTTATTTGTACGGTCTTCACCATTAACAGTTGCTTCATACAGAAAATAATTGTGGGATTTGTCGTGATCGACGCTTAGTACCCGTCACATAAACAGAATCAAAATATTCCAAAAGAGGTTCAAGATGGGTTGGGCAATTCAATTTAAGGAAATTTATGCCATCTATGATTTTATCAGCTGGCAGAAAAGCTAGTCCATCAATCATTCCACAAAAATGTCAAGTAGATTCCTCTTGCTTGTAAGCATTGCTTAGTACTTTCCGCCATGTATTCTGTGTCAGATGATAAAAGTATGTTTTAATATGAATATGAGGTCCTAATACATTTTCAATTGCATTTAAGAGAGATTTTTCGAAGTCGGACATCGTAGTAACTGGATTCATATCTAACCCTAGTTCCTCTCCCTTTTCCAAAATTGTCGTAAGAAATTCTTGATAGATTTTCTGTAAGCAGTAGTTTATTTGGTTATAGGTACTTAGCAAATGTTTTGTAAGCAGTTGTTTATTTGTAATAGGTACTTAGCAAATTTTTTGTCGGGTGGGGTTTTGTCGGTTCCCCGTTATATATACCAATAGATGCATTTTACGAGAAACCTTTCAAATCTGATCAGCAAGCAAGTCTAGGCATATCTTGTACAAGCACATCTACATTTTAGGCGATGGCTTTGAGAGTTGTAACGCCAGCTAACTCACAAACTCAATGGATCACAAAATCATTTTCGTGAAGTATCGTAGCTAGGTTCTCAAATACTTAAAATTGCTTTTTCTATCTATAAGCTTTATTTCCAAATAATCAAAATTTGCTTGATTACACTTTTTCTAAGTATAACTTGTTTGGGTTTATAATGGACAAAATTGCTTTGGTCTCTCAATTCTCTTGTGATTTATCTACAAGTTACAAAATCCAACCAAATTATAATTCATCTGTCTCTGATCATTTAGCAAATAATGACATTTGACACTTAGCATAAGGCAACTGCACCACACAGTAATCACTGACTAATTAAAACACTTTTGAAGTCATGAATCATAATCGATATTGCTTGTTGAAATGATGGTTATCAATTACCTTTTGAGGCTATACTCATAATAAACAACTATTATAAACTATAATCATAATAAAAAAAGCTGTTTAAACTACTGAATAATTAGGGAACAAAGCCATTTCCTTCCTTTTATTCGACTAATTCTGGAATCAAACACTTGTTACTTGATCCATTGCAGAGAGAGAGAGAGAGAGAGAGAGAGAGAGAGAGAGAGAGAGAGAGAGAGAGGGGGGGGGGGGGAATTAATGTCTGTGACTTTGATGGAACCATAATTTCTAAGGACTTCTTTCCACCCATAGTTTCTCCTCGTCAACCAACTACAGACATAGGCAGCAAAAATCATCTCATTTTCTTCACCTGAAAATTCATCAGGATTGCAGAAGCCGCAATAGAGAGCATATTCCCTTTCCAATAAACACTAATTGAATGAAAAACACATTC
>NC_090727.1:95511199-95514950 GCF_036898095.1 Palaemon carinicauda | reverse complement strand
GTGGTAACACACTAATTTCTGAGGCAGAAGCACGAAAGCATAGAGTGCAGATTACCTGAAACTAATACCTGATCCTCCTTGGTGATAGCTTAGGTAGAGGGGTGACTTCAGTGATGATCATGAGTATTCTATGTTCCATATCAAAGTCGACGTGAAACACCGTAGCCTACTTATCTGTCACTTATTTCTGCCGTTTATGAGCCAACATACAAACAAAAGGTTGAGGTTTCTAAGAAGTGGTCCATGGTGAAATACTCAAGAGAGAGAGAGAGAGAGAGAGAGAGAGAGAGAGAGAGAGAGAGAGAGAGAGAGAGAGAGAGAGAGAATAGTTACTCTCCCTCATCAATTAAACTCTAAACAAACAGGAGTGGATTGGAAGGGACCATTATAAACAACGCAAATCCCATTACATCCTTCCAACCGGTTAAATTAAGAAACTTGAAACTTAAGACTGCAACTTTCTTCCCCCACACATCAGCCAATTCGTCTTTTCCAAATTCCCCCTATTTGCTTTGGGTTTTTATAATCAAGCATCAGAGTTTTTTCTACAAGGAATTGCTTTCCAGGAGAGGGGGCATGGAAGAGACCAGAGGGGGTTAGATGGTGTAGGAAGGGATGGGGGAGATAGGAGGGTCACGGAAAGGGAGAAGATGCAGTGGAGAAAGAAAAGGCGCAGAATAAAATTAAAGAAAAAGTGATGATCTTGGGATACAACAAAGGATAAAGATGAGAGGAAAGGCATTAGGAATCTGAGTTTGATAAGCTAAATTTTATATTTTAAGGTTTCGTGAACGTAGCTTGATTAATGATGCCGACGAAAGAATGAGAAAATGGTGAACCAAAAGAAACGATGATAATTTAAAACGGTGTAATAATGAAAATTATGTAGCCCGTCAAGGTTATGGGCTATTACCATTCAAGACATATAAAACAAATAACAACAAATGTAGCGGTGTATAGTCTACTGCAGGCCAAGGGCTCAAACATGTCCAGATTTATGTACGGGGTTTGCCAGTTTTCATCACCACGCTGGCCAGTAAGAATTGGTGATGTTGGGAGACTTTTGTCTGAGAGGTCACAGCAAACCAACCTAGTATGGGTGTCCCTAGACACATAGCAGTAGAAAAATCACTGCAATTGTATGACAAAAATATTTTACTTAAACCATCAAACTATTCCTAGCATACAAGAGTAGATGGGGAATTAAAAAGGGGAAAATTACTACCATTATATTCATAAGTCAACCGCTGGATCAAACGAACCTAAGGTTCAGAAACTAATTTAACAGTACGAATGATATCAACAAAGTAAATATCCAGAATCTCCCAGATAAATGAACTAATTAATTTCTTTCCCCCCAGAGACCTGCATTTCACATGAAAGTAATAGATATCTTTGACGGGAGATTTAGAAGTTTAATGGCGAAAAAAGGTTAATTGCGTTACCCGATTCAGTGGAGGGATGAGTCTAAATCGTTATGAGATGTTATTCTTATTTTGAAAAGAGACTAAAAATGAAAAAATGGCAATGAATCAAAACCACCAATTGCATGTGCAGTATGTTGAACAGAGATCATATTTAACTCTACATTGCAAATTATTACTTTAAAAGGACATAGCATGAGCGAACACTGAGCTAATCAAAGAGAGACAATTAACAACAAAACTTCTGTAGAATGCGTTTGACGTAATCACTAAAAACAGGGTAAAGTTTAAAGGTAACTCATGAGTGACAGAGACCATTGAAAGATCATTGTACTGTCGCACACTCTCCTAGAGACGACCATATTCACATACAATAACCAGCATTTCTTCTCCTGACACATGCTACGACAGGGAGATTGATAAAACCAATGGCTGCTGATGGCTTACCAAATATAAAGATGGGTCCTTCCAAAATTTCATCTCTCAAGAACAGTAAGGAGGTGAATACTAACGAAAACTATTAAGTCGCGAGCGGTGTGCGAACTTGGAACCCTTAGGTTTCATAAATCTCCATAATTCGAGGAATACAAATAGACAATCAAATAAAATATTTTGTATTGACATCCTTACATACATGCCACCTATACTAAAAATGTTTTCACGAGTGCTAAATCTAAATGCTCAAGTTTCAAAATTAAAAAAGGAACTAACTCGCAGAAAACACATTGCATACAACAAAGGCCTTTTGGTAGCGCCAGTAAGAGGAGAATTAAGAGACAATACATAATAGCAAGCCCCCAACCATTCCAGAGTAAAGAGGATACACAAGACATTTTTCGAACATATACATGAAAGCAGAAAAAGTTTTCAAGGTCATGTGCAGAATGAAACTGATATGTATGCATAAATGATAAATTATCTCTCTCTCTCTCTCTCTCTCTCTCTCTCTCTCTCTCTCTCTCTCTCTCTCTCTCTCTCTCTCTGCTCTCTCTCTCTCTCTCTCCTAACTGGCTAAAGCCTTCCAGAACAAGAACGTTCAAAGACATCAAACCTCCATCAAAACCAAACATTTCACACGCACTCAAAATACATTTTCCCCAAAACACAAATTTCTGTCCTCCAAAAACTTAAAACAACATATTGCCAGTCGCGAAGCACTACTTAAAAAAAAAATCATCATCCTACTAAAAATAAATAAAAAAAAAACGTCCCCGTCTTGGCGGAGATACTAAAAAATAACAAAGAGATCATAATCTACGTAAAAGAGATTATCATAAAACCTACGTTACACAGCATCCACATTTCCTTTCCAGAACACGGGCTCAATTAGCATATTTACCTACATTAACTAAATCATATGGTCTTTCAGAAAAATGTGTTAATCTAATGGGTTTTTTTGTTTTGTTCTTCAGTGTAAAAAAATAAACTAAACACCCATTCCTCTGGATATAAAATTTCAAAAGATTCTTAATAATTTGTGCGTTCTTTTTCATTATTCTTTTTATCAGACAGACAAGTTGAAAATCCTCCTTGAGCGAGGTAAAAAAAAAAATACACACAAAGATTTATGAAAAACACAATCACTTTACATTCAAAGGTACATCAATGAAGACCAGACTCTTTAGTAACCAAGACACAGCAAAGAGCACGTTGAGCCTTAGCTGACATAAAGGAAATAGAAAGGGAGGCGAAAAGAAGCTGCTGGCTCATGGAATCATGTCCTTCATCCCATTTATATGAAATTAATTATGGCCTTCACAAATTTCTTTGAAGGGAATTGCACATTATTTTTTTCTCTAAACTATAGTAATAATTATTTCATACTAGTGTACGTGACCCGTCTTAAAATGACAGCTAAATATTTACAGTAGATAGATATGCACGCACACGCATAAAGATTCAACCCGTTCCAACCCCTCCCCCTTTCCTAACTACAACCCCTCTCCCAGGGTATGACTACTCCCTCTACCCCAACACAAGGGACGGGCAGGCACAGTAGTTATACATTTTGCAGCTGAGGAAAGCTGCGTGTATATATATATATATATATATATATATATATATATATATATATATATATATATTTATATATATATATATATATATATATATATATATAACATATATATATATATATATATATATATATATACATGCCCAGACACTTGCTCTTTATTATATAGGGGAGATTTACATTAAGAATTTATTGTACTTGAATGTAAAGTACCTAGACTTATCAGTTCACGGGGTCAAATGTATCTCGGCTAACCTAATCATGAAAGGACTAAAATAAATTTTTACTGTAAAAAGATACAATCAGATTTCGA
>NC_090727.1:95503699-95506199 GCF_036898095.1 Palaemon carinicauda | reverse complement strand
CCGTAAGCTAACTTTCGTTTTGACGTCCTGATTGCGTATCAATCTTTTAGGGGTCCTGATGAAGGGCAACAAACTCTTTCCTCAGAGTATTCGTTTGGCCAGTTCCTCTACTCCTGCCGTTGCGCTTCTTGGTCGAATTTCTTTTGACGAACATCTTGAAGGCGTTTCATGACGACGGAACCCAATTGAACCATTGATCCCTTTGCAATTAAAATATCCTTTTTATAATGACCGTAAGAGGTCTCGTGTCTCAAATTGCCTCTCCTTATGATGATGAATTTGATTGACCCGCCTATATACAAGGCGGACCAAGGGCTCTTGTGTTGGCAGCCCGTAAGGGGAACGGAACGTTGGTTGTATCTTTTAAAAGCTGTTACTTGTGTTGGATGACACGAACACTGATGACAGACAGATGATGATGAGTCTGACACAAAATGACGACCGAAGCTGGAGCCCTTAGTTCTAATCCGGGGCGCAGTAAACCAAATATCTCCGATCCCAAACCCGTTCCTTCGTCGGTCCTAGATAATTCTTTTTCTTATAAGCACGTGCTAACAGGAAGACGTCCAATTGGAGTGTCTCTCCTTAGAAGTTCTTCCTTTTAGAGGAAAAAAAAAAATACTTCAGATTGAAGATTTTTAGCTTTCTCTTGTTCTTCAATATTCTCTACTTCTGTGCAGTTTCCGCCTTATTCTGCACAATCTTTATTTTTGGATCTTCAACATTATGGACTTTACTTTCTCATTTCAAATCCGCACAATCGTAAAGTGATCAACAAATAATAACTAGTTCTCCTTTTCGGATTCCCTATTTCTTCTCTCCCGTTCTCCTTCCTGTCTCCCTCTTCTTCCTGTATTTTCTGTTCGAATCCTTTCAAACAAGTTCATTATTAGTCTTGAAGATTCTTGTTTAGCTTTTCATAACTCCCTTCCTGATTCCACTTGTCGTTGATTCCTTTTTGAGGATGTATTTTGATTTTCTTCCAAAGTCGCAGATTCAATAATTTTCTTAACTTTCACCAAAGCATTTTCTGCATCACCCAAATCTTGTTTCCTTTTTCATGACCTCTGAGGCAAGTCGGTGATAAATTCTTGCAAATTTGGGTTGATCAATAAAACGATTAAAACCATCCGTTTCCCTTTTCTAACATTCCTGCTCAAGACGAATGACAATTTGAATCAGATTTGGAAATGCACCGGTATTCCATATTTCTCCTAACAGAGAGACCTAGAATCTTTTGGAGCTCTGATAGGAAAGCATTCAACTTTCCTTTTGATGAAGAAAAACAAATTAGAGTCGTAAAAAGAGTTGGGAGAATTTTGAAGACTATTTCAGATTTGGTCCTTCAATATTCTCTACTTCTGTGCAGTTTCCGCCTTATTCTGCACAATCTTTATTTTTGGATCTTAAAAATTATGGGCTATACTTACTCATTTCAAATCCGCACAATCGTAAACTAATCAACAAATAATAACTAGTTCTCATTTTCGGATACTTTATTTCTTCTCTCCCGTTCTCCTTCCTGTCTCCCTCTTCTTCCTGTAATTTCATCTTAGAAGAAAGAAGTCTTCAAAACAAGAATCTTGAAGACTTCTTCTTTCTCTCCATGAGGAAGAAGAAGTCTTCAAAACAAGGATCTTGAAGGTCTTCTTCTTCCTCAAGGAGAGAAAGAAGAAATCTTCAAGATTCTTGTTTTGCTTTTCATGACTGCCTTACTGATTCCACTTGACGTTAATCCCTTTCTTTTTAGAAGTAAGAAGTCTTCAAAACAAGAATCTTGAAGACTTCTTCTTCCTCATGGAGAGAAAGAAGAAGTCTTCAAGATTCTTGTTTTGCTTTTCATGACTGCCTTACTGATTCCACTTGTCGTTAATCCATTTCTTCTTAGAAAAAAGAAGTCTTCAAAACAAGAATCTTGAAGACTTCTTCTTTCTCTCCATGAGGAAGAAGAAGTCTTCAAAACAAGAATCTTGAAGACTTCTTCTTCCTCATGGAGAGAAAGAAGAAGTCTTCAAGATTTTTGTTTTGCTTTTCATGATTCCACTTGCCTTCCTGATTCCACTTGTCGTTGATCCCTTTCTTCTTTGAAGAAAGAAGTCTTCAAAACAAGAATCTTGAAAACTTCATCTTTCTCTCCACGAGGAAGAAGAAGTCTTCAAAACGAAAATCTTGAAGACTTCTTCTTCCTCATGGAGGGAAAGAAGAAGTCTTCAAGATTCTTGTTTTGCTTTTCATGACTGTCTTCCTGTTTCCACCCTTCATGTTTTTTTAAAAATAAGCTAGATACAAGAACTCTCTATTATTGGCTGGGCGGGGCTGGCCCCTTCCTGCTAGCCTGGAGGGCTCCCCCCTTCCCCCTGGCAGGGTGGGGCTCCCCCCTTCCCGCTGGCAGGGCGGGGCTCCCCCTTCCCGCTGGCAGGGCGGAGCTCCCCCCCTTCCCGCTGGCAGGGCGGAGCTCACCCCCTTCCCGCTGGCAGGGCGGGGTTCCCCCCTTCCCGCT
>NC_090727.1:95491199-95501199 GCF_036898095.1 Palaemon carinicauda | reverse complement strand
CGTGACTTTATTCTTTTTTTTTTCTGTCGTTTCACAAATCGCACCATAAAGACGTAGCGCAACAGACCATCGGTAACTAGTTAATATCAGCTTAGTTAAAAATTAAATTTGTAATTTTAACACTGAAATGGATAACGCGGACTCAAGCGGCAAACCAATCATAAAGAGTTCATCTGTAACATAACGGGCATCGAATGAACATCTTGGCCCCCCAATTTTCTTTGACTCTCACTATTCTCTTGCTCTCTCTCTCTCTCTCTCTCTCTCTCTCTCTCTCTCTCTCTCTCTCTCTCTCTCTTTCTCTCCCTCTCTCTCTCACAAAACTAAATTTCAAAATAAATATCAACTTGAGAAACATTATAATTTCCATTCTCTAGCGACATGATGTTCGTGAAGTGAATCTTTATCTCACTAAGAGTTGGAATTGTTGAAAGACAAACACTAATTTTCCTATCCTTAAGACTTTTATCCGTAGCCTTCTGCTTCACCTTTTTAACCCATCCACTGGCCGGGGGCCTAGCACTAATCATGCAAACTATCTTAATTTGTAATACAGCCACTCTTATTTCAGGAATAAGATGGTTCTCTTATATCTTATTTTTAATTTTCTTAGGGGCTACTTTAGTCCTATTTATTTATGTAGCTTCCCTGGCCTCCAACGAAATATTTAAAATGAACTTTAAGCTGACAATAATTCTCTTGCTACCCCTTTTAACAATCCCAGCTTTAATTTTCTCTGAAACTTTAATTCTACCTAATAAAGAAACTCTTGAAACATCCTTTTACTGATCCCCCCAAGAAATAGCATCTGTCTAATTTAAGTTGAACAGGATATACAACCCCACTTCTGCTAACCTAACGGCGATTATCATCCTATACCTGCTCTTATCTCAGGTAATCATTGTTAAACTAAGATCAAGATTCTTTGGCCCCCTTCGCCTCTCCTAATGGCAGCCCCAATCCGAAAATCCCACCCATTATTCAGCTTCGCCAACAGAGCATTAGTTGACCTACCCACTCCAGCAAACATTTCCACACTGAAATTTTGGATCCCTGTTAGGCCTCTGCTTAGTGGTCCAAATTGCAACTGGCCTCTTTTTAGCGATACACTATACAGCCGATATTACACTTGCTTTCTCTAGAGTAGCACACATTTGCCGAGATGTCAACTATGGCTGACTGCTTCGAACAATCAATGCAAATGGAGCTTCCTTTTTCTTTATTTGTGACTCTATACACACATCGGCCGAGGAATTTATTACGGCTCTTTCCTTTACATACATACTTGATCAGTAGGAGTTATCATTCTATTCTTAGTAATGGCTACCGCCTTCCTGGGCTATGTCCTACCTTGAGGACAAATGTCTTTCTGGGGGGTAACTGTTATTACTAACCTAATATCTGCTATTCCCTTTTTGGGAACTGATCTTGTTCAATGGATCTGGGGAGAATTTGCAGTTCACAACGCTACACTCACCCGATTCTTTACTTTCCACTTTCTGTTTCCCTTTATTGTAGCAGCAGCTACAATAGTCCACATTCTGTTTCTTCACCAGACCGGCTCTAACAATCCCCTGGGAATTTCCAGTCAATTAGAAGAGGTGCCTTTCCACCCCTATTTTTCATTTAAAGACATCGTTGGATTTATAGTTGATCAATAAAACGATTATAATAATCTTTTTACCTTTCCTAACATTCTTGCTCAAGACGAATGACAATTTGAAGCCCATTTTAAAATGCACCTGTATTCCATATTCCTCCTAAACGAGAGACTAAGAATCTTTTGGAGCTCTGACAGGCAAGCATTCAACTTTCGTATTGATGACGGAAGACAAATTGAAGTCGAACAACGATTTGGGAGAATTTTGAAGACTTTTGGATTTGGAGCCGGTTAGGAATTTCCAAAAGGAAGACATCCAATTGGAGTGCTTCTCCTTAGAAGTCCTTCCTTTTTTAGAGAGAAAATAAAAATTATTTCAGATTGAAGAATTTTAGATCTTTCTCTGGTCCTTTAATATTCTTTACTTCTGTGCAGTTTCCACCTTATTCTGCACAATCTTTATTTTTGGATCTTCAACATTAGGGACTTAACTTTCTCCTTTCAAATCCAAACTACCGTAAAATGATCAACAAATAATAACTAGTTCTCCTTTTCGGATTCTTTATTTCTTCTCTCCCATTCCCCTTCCTGTCTCCCTCTTCTTCCTGTATTTTCTGTTCGAATCCTTTCAAATAAATCAGTTATTAGTCTTCAAGATTCTTGTTTTGCTTTTCATGACTGCCTTCATGATTCCACTTGTCGTTATTCCCTTTATGGCGAAGTATTTTGGTTTTCTTTCAAAGTCACACTAAACAATTCTCTTAACTTTCACCAAAACCCAAACCTTGTTTCCTTTTTAGTAGCCTCATGGTGAGTCGGTGATAAAAGCTTGCAAATTTGGGTTGGTCAATAAAACCATCAAAACAACCTTTTTAACATTTCTACCATTTATGCTTGCGACAATGACAATTTGAAGGCAATTTGGGATTGCACCGGTATTCCATATTTCTCCTTTTGGAGCTGTGAAAGAAAAGCATTCATCTTTACTATTGGCGACGAAGAAAAATTGGAGACAAACAATGAGTTTGGGGAGCTTTGAAGACTTTGAAGACTTTTTGGAGCCTGTTAGAGATTTCCAAAAGGCTCTCATGTTTTTTTTGAAAGTAAGCTAGATACAGGAACACTATATTGATGGCTCGGCGGGGCTGCCCGGTTCCTGGCTAGAGGGAAGCGGGCAACCCCACCTCCCGCTGGCTGGGTGGGCCTCCCTCCCTCCCGCTGGCTGGGTGGGCCTCCCTCCCTCCCGCTGGCTGGGCGGGCCTCCCCACCTCCTCACTGGCAGGGCGGGCCTCCCCCTCCCTGTTGGTAGGGTGGGCCTCCCCCCTTCCCGCTGGCAGGGCGGGGCTCCCCCCTCCCCGCTGGCAGGGCGGGGCTCCCCCCCTCCCCGCTGGCAGGGCGGGGCTCCCCCCCTCCCCGCTGGCAGGGCGGGGCTCCCCCCTCCCCGCTGGCAGGGCGGGGCTCCCCCCTTCCCCGCTGGCAGGGCGGGGCTCCCCCCCTCCCCGCTGGCAGGGTGGGGCTCCCCCCTTCCCCCCTTCCCGCTGGCAGGGCGGGGCTCCCCCCTTCCCGCTGGCAGGGCAGGGCTCCCCTTCCCACTGGCTGGGCGGGGCTCTCCCCTTACCGCTGGCAAGGCGGGGCTCCCCCCTTTCCGCTGCCAAGGCGGGGCTCCCCCCTTTCCGCTGGCAGGGCGGGGCTCCCCCCTTCCCGCTGGCAGGGCGGGGCTCCCCCCTTCCCGCTGGCAGGGCGGGGCTTCCCCCTTCCCGCTGGCAGGGCGGGGCTTCCCCACTTCCCGCTGGAGGGGCGGCGCTCCCCCCTTCCAGCTGGCAGGGCGGGGCTCCCCCCTTCCCGCTGGCAGGGCAGGCCTCCCCCCCTTCCCGCTGGCAGGGCGGGGCTCCCCCCTCCCCGCTGGCTGGACGGGGTTCCCCCTTCCCGCTGGCAGGGCAGGGCTCCCCCCTTCCCGCTGGAAGGGCGGGGCTCCCCCCTTCCCACTGGAAGGGCAGGGCTCCCCCCATCCCGCTGGTAGGGCGGGGCTCCGCCCTTCCCGCTGGCAGGGCGGGGCTCCCCCCTTCCCGCTGGCTGGACGGGGCTCCCCCCTTCCCGCTGGCTAGACAGGGCTCCCTCCTTCCCGCTGGAAGGGCGGGGCTCCCCTCCTTCCCGCAGACAGGGCGGGGCTCCCCCCTTCCCGCTGGCAGGGTGGGGCTCCCCATTTCCTGCTGGCAGGGCGGGGCTCCCCCCTTCCTGCTGGCAGGGCGGGGCTCCCCCCTTCCCGCTGGCAGGGCGGGGCTCCCCCCTTCTCCCTGGCTGGGCGGGGCTCCTCCCTCCCTGCTGGCAGGGTGGGGCTCTCCCATTCTCGCTGGCAGGGCAGGGCTCCCCCCTTTTCCGCTGGCAAGGCGGGGCTCCCCCCTTCATCTTTTTAGTCTGTGCTTCAAACGAAACAAACTCAAGAAATATGTGATATGGTAAGATAGCGTTGTAGCTTTAAAATCTGATATAAAACAACATGCAAATACTTTTAATGAGGGTAAAGCGACAAAGCTAAGTCATGCACCATCTCATGGATATCCCCGTAAAGTATCTTTATATTATTCGTCCTGAATAATTTCCTTATACTCTGGTATTTACGATGCCTTGAAGATTTTCTGGCAAAGGAGGGGACGATTCAAAAAGAAGCAAAGGACATTAAGCCCTTTGAAGATTTTTCCTTCAGGAACAGAGTAAAAGAATAAAACTAGGATAGAAGAACCGGAGAACTTTACGCAATGGTCGACATCTTACAAGGTAAAATAAATCATTATAATTCGACACAAAGTACGTCACCCCATTTCTTAACTAAATGTCCTTTTATTTCTTAGCCTTTACCTTTGTCTCGGATGAATTTACCTCAGCCGTTTTTTGGAATAAAGCAAAGAAAATCGATAGTGATAATACTACGAATTTCATCATTAAGAGCGATAACAATTATTCTTATCGTTAGTGTTGTTACCACACATCCACACACAAATCTGAGGCCGTTGTCTCGTAATGAACTGGAAACGGCTGCATTTGTTGTTATATGTATAAGTGTAGGTGTGTGTGTGTTAGTAGTATTTTTGACATTATCTTTAAAATGCCAAATAGGGCAAATCCGGATCTAGAATACAGATCCGGATTATCCCAAAAATTTAATGGTGTTATCCAGGACCTGCGATCTATATGTGGTCAAAATTTCGTCAAAATCAGTCAAGTAGTATTGACGGTATCTTTAAAATGGCAAAAGAATACAAATCCAGATCTAGAATCCAGATCTGGATCATCTCTAAAATTCAATTGATCCGTCTACGACCTACGATCTATCTGTGGTGAAAATCCGCCAAGTATTTTTGACGAAATCTTGTCCACAGACAAATGGATATATAAATAAATAAACTAGAATCCGGATCATCTCCAAAATTTAATGGGGTGGTGCATGACCTAAGTCCAAAAAGAATTTCGTTAAATCCGTTGGGTAGTTTTAATGTTATTTTTAATATACCAAAAGATGTGAATCCGGATCTGGATCCAGATCATCTCCAAAATTTAACGGAGTCGGCCATGACGTAAAATCTATCTGTAGTGAAAATTTCGTCAAAATCCGTCGAGTAGTTTCGACGTAATCGTGTCCACAGACACACGCAAAATGCAAATCTAGGTCCGTATCCGGATCTGCTCCAAAACTTAATTGGGTCGTCCATGTCCTAATGTCTATTATCGGGATTACGTATGTAGAAAATTGGGTTTCAGATTAAGACTTCCTATTGAGAAGTTTTTTTTTTTCGTATTCAAGAATAGAATATCTAAATTAACTGAGAGAGAGAGAGAGAGAGAGAGAGAGAGAGAGAGAGAGAGAGAGAGAGAGAGAGAGAGAGAGAGAGAGAGAGAGAGAGAGAGAGAGAGAGAGAGAATTCATAACAAATCCTAAAGTTATTTCCGTAGAAAAAAAGTAGATAGAAGTGGAACTTCTTCCCTACAAAAAGATTATCATCAAAGCATCCAATGTAAATGTGAGATCCAAAGTAATCAGAGTGAAACTATGTTATGCGATGATATTCTTTGAAACTCTGAATGTAATCAATTTTAAATATTACATTTTTTACTAATATCCATTTGCATTCTAGAAATATATAAAAAACAAAATTTTGTTTGATTTTCTGTGTGCAACTATAATGAAAAACAAACCTCATACTTAGTTTTGTTTAAATTAGACATAAAGGTAGTGTTTGAATATTGTTGCACATTGAAAAAGATGTTGGTTTATAGTAACTCTGGAAATGAAAATAACATGATCTTTATTAAGTATTCCTTGATCAGGATGTAACTTGTTTTATGTCAGACAAAGATCTAAAGGATTATCTGTGAGAACAAAAGCAGCAAAAGAAGTCTTCTACAAGCAATTTGTTAATGATGCTTTGGCTGTCCATTGACTTCGCTCAAGTCATAAAACCAGTTGGTGGGATGCCAAGACACTAAACCACACTAATGGCTTTACCCAGAAAAAATACCATGGAATTCTTTTTCATTGCCTGTACCCCAGAATACAATTTAAATCCCATTTCTCTGGAATCATTTAAAAGTGACATTTTATGGATCCACTCCTCCTGTATAAACACGATATACTTATATGTTTAGTCTAATAGATATAAGATGAAAGTACCAACTCCGATCAAGACTTTTCCCCAATGCTCCCTTTGCTATAATAGGCTATATATTTCATGCTCATCACGTATCACCTGTCGTGAATTATACGCACACATACATATAAACACACACACACACACACACACATATATATATATATATATATATATATATATATATATATATATAGATTTATATATATATATAGGGTGACACGAGATAGTAAATCACATTTAAAAGCAAGTTGATGACACAATTACCTTTATTCATAGAACTTGTTCAGCAAATTGTTCAAACTTTCTAACGGCAAAGCATTAGAACACAAACATTGTTCGGTCCAATAAGAAAATTATTCCAGATACTCGAGCTAAGCAGTTAAATACCGTGTTTTAAAGGTTTCTTGGGAATGAATTTGGACTGGCCCTTCGCGTGGGCATGAGAGTTAATTTAGGGCTAAAGAGATTATGACCGAGGTATATTAACTAAGAGTTAAATGACGTTGAACTGCATGTCGGAAGAAAAGAAGAAGAAATGTATCTAAAGAGAAGATACAAAGTACGTGGAGAAAAACTTATAAATAAAGCTTAGAGTTATATATAATATTTCTTTCGTCTACTCCGTAAGAAAAATCCATGTATAAATGTCTAACGTGGCCATGAAACATCAACTCTAAACTCAGAGAAGTTAATTAAAACTGTCATCATCAACTCGGGTTAACGCTTGAAGAGAATTTCCTTCTATCGTTCCATAATAGACCTAAGCAACAAGAGCCAATATTCGATAAAATAAGAAAAGAAGGAATAAAACAACCATCTTCACAAAGAAAAATAAAACTTTTAAGGACAATGTTGGCTCTACTTCTTAGGAATTTAAGAAAGCAAAACAACGCTATCCAGTTAAGAAATGTTGTACAATAGTTCTCTTAGAAATATTTAATTCAATTATTACACTTAATTCCTCTGTTCCACTCTAAAGAACCAGAAAGCGGGTCTGGTCATGCACCTTTAATTGTTTGTATTTAGTTCACAGTTATTACGACAGGAGCACAGAATTATTTAGTCCGGCTCTTGTATCTACTTTTAAGAGACATATCAGACACTTAATTCAAAATTCGTACTGATATAAGGACTGAAAAAGAAATCATGTGCAAATCGTCGAATAAAAACAGAACGTTATGTAATCAAAACGCCCCCAACACCCAGAGACTTTCGGAAACTGAGAAATGAAAACAAAAGAGTTTCCACAACTCAGAGGCAGAATTAATTGATACGATTTCAATGGCCAAAGTTTCTCATGTTAACTTTCAACAAGCTCGTTACTGATGAATATGGGAACCATATAAAATACAATACAAGAGCTTACGAATTTTATGATAATTCACGAGAGAGAGAGAGAGAGAGAGAGAGAGAGAGAGAGAGAGAGAGAGAGAGAGAGAGAGAGAGAGAGAGAGAGAGAGAGAGAGGATTTGGAAAGATAAGATTAATTCAATTTCATTCTATCAATGAAATCGTGCTATGTGAATATTGTCAAGTCCATTAGGGATTTTTCTACATTCACTGTTTCATCTAGGATTCTAGATACATTACCTCCAAATAAGGTAATAAGCCAGATGTATATATACACAAGGAAACGTCTCTTGCTTGAGGGTACACTCGGGCACACTATCATATCTAATTTTTGTTCCTCTAGTTATTTTAGAGTTGTTGTTTATTTTAATTTATATATGAAAGATTTATTCTAACGTTACTATTGTTCTTAAACTTCCATTATTTCGTTTCCCCTGTTGAGGCAATAGAGCTCATTGCATCCAGCTTTTCCAACTAGGATTGTAGCAAGTAATAATAATAATAATAATAATAATAATAATAATAATAATAATAATAATAATAATAAATATCTCGCCATCCTTCGAAAAGGTAATTATCTTAGGAGACCTGGATGTCACCTCCACACGCTCCCAGGATGTCAAACAGAATGGTCTCTACGCACAAAGTACTGATGGGAGAAAAACTATATTAATCTAATAAAAATATATGGGATAATCCGAGGTGCCGAGAAGACGACATTCTTTTCTGAAGTGATATAAAAGGGAATGAAAGACCAGACATGGGAGATGTGATAGTTCACCTCTCAGGAAGAAATCTGAACGTTTTGCTTTATTTGGACTAATATATTATTCAATTTATTAAAATCTGATAAATACAATTACGCTAAAATCAATTCTTAACATTGGACTATCTGAAGTATACGTTCTTGTATTCAAAACTGAATTACATGACAAGGGAGGGTGTGTAAAGGGAAGGCTTTTCATAGTTTCAGAGGCGATGTAAATATTTTCAGAATTCAAATAAACGAGAGAGTTCTAAGAATTCAGACTTTTCTTGACCTGTTTAAAACGTTCCTGCGTCAAGTTTGGAACTAGCTCTCTCTCTCTCTCTCTCTCTCTCTCTCTCTCTCTCTCTCTCTCTCTCTCTCTCTCTCTCTCTCTCTCTCTCTCTCTCTTCGGTCAATCTATCGATGTATACATTTACTAATTAAATTTAAATTATACAATCGAAACCACGGGAAAAAACCTTTAGATATTTAAAAGTATATTTAAAACCATTTAATACCAAACATCTTCCGGATTGACTACAAACGCTAAGTACAATACTGCGTATGAGTGTACATGAATAAACTACACTTCAAAAAGTCTTCAAAACCCAAGAAACAACTGAAATCCAAGAGCAAAAAGCCCCCCTTACATAGAGATGAAATTACTCTTCTGCATCATTTCCCAGATGAAAACTGAAATGAAATTCAATCCACAAGGGACACATCACTCAACCTTTTTTTCATTTAGGAAAAACTTGATGTCTGAGACAAACGTTCAGATAAAAAAGGGGACATCATTTCTACATTAATTCCTTGCTATAAAATAATCTTCACCCTATTAGATGTAATACGTGGCAGAATATGTTCAACAAAAGTTTGGATGAATATAATAATATATAATCTATGGAATTTTCAATATCAAGTATAATACGCCTATGGAACAATAATTATGTAATTCCTTATCAATGCTAAAAAAAATAACGATAAGTTACGGACAATGCTGAATATGTTTTATAGGTACTAGGTTGGCCAGGGCACCAGCCACCCATTGAGATACTACCGCTAGAGAGTTATTTGGTCCTTGACTGGCCAGAGAGTACTATATTGGACCCTTCTCTCAGGTTACGGTTCACTTTCCCTTTGCCTACACATACACCGAATAGTCTGGCATATTCTTCAAAGATTCGCCTCCGTCCTCATATACTTGACAACAATGTGATTACCAAACAATTGTTCTTTATCAAGGGGTTAACTATTGCATTGTAATTTTTTAGTGTACACGTTCCTCATGGTAAGGGTAGAAGAGACTTTATCTATGGTAGGCAGCTCTTCTAGGAGAAGGACACTGCAAATCAAACCATTGTTCTCTAGTCTTGGGTAGTGCCATAGCCTCTGTACCATGGTCTTCCACTGTCTTGGGTTAGAGTTCTCTTGCTTGAGGGTACACTCGGGTACACTATTCCTTCTATCTAATTTCTCTTCCTCTTGTTTTTTTTTTAAATTTTATAGTTTATATTCTAATGTTACTGTTCTTAAAATATTTTATTTTTCCTTGTTTCTTTCCTCACTGGGCTATTTTCCCTGTTGGAGCGTCTGGGCTTATAGAATCCCGCTTTTCCAACTAGGGTTGTAGCTTAGCAAATAATAATAATAATA
>NC_090727.1:95451199-95486199 GCF_036898095.1 Palaemon carinicauda | reverse complement strand
CGGAAATGTTACAACCAATGACAATGATTAGGATTTTTAACCCATTAACATCAATGAAAAAATCTCATTTTGACAAAGAGGGAGAAAGCAGTTCGATTAAGTGAAAACACTACATAATTCGAGAAATCATTCTTCAATGCTCAAGCCTTGTTAATACAGTGAGAAAATCATTCTGATTTTCTTACCTATAAACGCCACATGACATTAGAATTAATTCAAAATGACTTTTAAAGAACAAACTGTATACTACCAGAACGTACCTATGAAAGTTTGGTACAAATTAGTCCCGGAAATAAGTTCTTCTAGTGAAAGTAGCTTTTAGTAGACTTTGTTTGCAATCTCGTCTAAAAGGAATTACTGAAAACTAAAACGTTCAACATTTTGGGGAGCACCGTCCATTGACGGAAAATAATACTTAATTATATAAAAATTATTTCCATTTTCATTATTCATAATCAGTACATCAAAATACATGGTAACAAAACGCAAGGCCATTAACTTGCATAACAAACTTCAAAAGAAATATATATGAAAGGAGGGTCATATTGAACGAATAAAACATTATATAACAATGAAAAGACCAATAAATAGCAATGGAAAGTTCCCTTTATAGAAAATAAAAATAAATAAAAAAAATCAGAGGTTAAAGATACTGCAGTCCACCTTGATTTTTCAGAACAGTAAATGCACCAAAGGCGGCCATAAAAATAACATTTGATTTTAGAAGATAATGCTCTTGAGAAGACTGCATTTTTCGTAATGCTTCAGGAAAACATACAGTATTTGCACCTTGGGTTCTATAAAAATATGAAAATTAATGAAGTCTTAATTGCATCTATTAGGAAACAGGAATGTGAAACTTGAATAACATTCATTTAAATTTCAAGTACAATCAAAGCAACATATTCACTTATGATATATATATATATATATATATATATATATATATATATATATATATATATATATATATTTAAAAACAAAAAATGCCCATCTACATTTCAATGATAGAGAATCCAAACCAAAATTGGTTGGAAGCGAGCACCACCTTCATCTCTGTAACAAAAACCACCTAACCAGACTTTTCCATTATCCTGATTCGAAAAGTTGGGCCGACAATGGCCATAGTGAAACGGAACACTCGTTTACGAATTCCTTCTTGACCGAGAGTCTAAAGCACAGAGCAAATACAGCCGGTCCAGGAGCAGGTTTTATTTAGAAAATACTCTCGAAGGAACCGAGACAAACAAATAAATTGATGATGATGATTATTATTATTATTATTATTATTATTATTATTATGTAAGCTACATCCCTAGTTGGAAAAGCAGGATGCTATAAGCCCAAGGGCTCTAACAAGGAAAACTTCCCCAGTGAGGAAAGGAAGTAAAGAAATAAACAAACTACAAGAGAAATATTGAATATAAAATATTTTATGAGCAGTAACAACATTCAATCAGATCTTTCCTATACAAACTACAAAGAGAGACTTATGTCAGCCTGAAAGAGAGAGAGAGAGAGAGAGAGAGAGAGAGAGAGAGAGAGAGAGAGAGAGAGAGAGAGAGAGAGAGAGAACTAGTAGCCTATGAACCTTGGCATTACAATAATAGTAAAGCCCTAACCTATAACCAAATGCCTGATGGGAAAACTATTTCCGCTGCAACCCAAAATCATGCCATAAAAGTGGCACTTCCAACGGTTTTCTCTACCCGCCCACCATTACACATCCGCCAACGGAGGAGGAGGAAACCTGCAACCTTAGCATATGCGATCTACATTTAGTTTACCCACATGTTATTCACGAGTACTAAAATTGCCTACAGACAAGAGCGATGTCTTTCACAAGATTTGTAGGGCATAAAAATCTAACGTTCCAGTACCTTCAGCGAATATTAAAATTGCAGACTTAAGGGAAAGAAAAAATACACAGCTGAAACCGAGAGATGTAAATAGAATTCTGAACGACTAAGAAAATCCCAAGACACTTCTGAGCTTCCTCAAACAAAATGAATTCCACGAAGTTCCATTTTTTCTGAGGAGAGAGAGAGAGAGAGAGAGAGAGAGAGAGAGAGAGAGAGAGAGAGAGAGAGAGAGAGAGAGTCGACACCTTGTAGCATCCTGCTTTTCCAACTAGGGTTGTAACTTAACAAGTAATAATAATAATAATAATAATAATAATAATAATAATAATAATATCTAAACAAGTCTTTATTCTAAATCACATAAATTACAGAAATTGCAAAGAACAAAATTACAGTCACTACCAAAATAAATATCTTAAAAACCAAATACAGTAACTATTTCTGAGGTGATGCCACTGAAATATTAACACATTCTCTCTCTCTCTCTCTCTCTCTCTCTCTCTCTCTCTCTCTGTGTCACGATTAATTTCCAATAGCAATGGGTTCCAAGTATTGAAAGAATTTTATTGACAAGCCTTCAACTAGGGATATAGCTTCTCCTTCCATGAAAATTTGCTTCCTTTGTAACTAGAGAGAGAGAGAGAGAGAGAGAGAGAGAGAGAGAGAGAGAGAGAGAGAGAGAGAGAGAGAGAGAGAGAGAGAGAAAGACATCGTTAGCAAATCCTTGACAGAGAAAACCAGTTTTTCTGGACCGAAAAAACATAAGATCTTGCTGTATCCGCTTTACATACACATACACGCACGCAAACACGTGTGTTCCAACATTAAAGTAATGTAGATATAGACGGAGGATGCAACGTTTGCACTTATCTGATCTACAAACTCGACCACTAAAGGGACAGTTAATAGAAGCATTCAAAATTATCAAATGAATTGCAAATGTAGGTTACAACAATCTATTCACGTTTAGCACAAATCAGTCCAGAGGTAACGGATGCAAACTGCAATTGAAAAGATACAAAACCAAATACATAGCAAATACAAGGAACAAATTCCAGCGGATGTAGTAAACAGTAACCGGTAGAGTTCAAGAATAAGTTGGACAAGATCACATAAACTGTCTAAACATTCACACCAAATCGGTAAGTGCCTGCCAACATTTATTTTTACGGCAAATTTCTAACTGTGTAAGCTTCATGTGACAAGCTGAAATTATTATTATTATTATTATTATTATTATTATTATTATTTCGTACACAAGATTACACATCCTCATTAATGTTAAGACAAACGATTAAAGAATAATGCAGCGATCCCCAAAATTACAGACTTGCTTCGACATTTTGCGGTTTAATACAGAAGAGTGTAAAACGCATACATACACACAACACTATAACACAAAGCGAGGGTAACATCCTTTCATACAAACTTTATTATAGGCCATATTCTTCCTATGGATAGTTAATCTCATTTAGTCCTCGATATTGATCAAAGTCCATCATAATAAAGAGGGTCACCATGAGATTGTTTCTATCACGTTTCATCAAAATCCTTTCAGACACAAAGAAGATATTTTGTTAAAGCACAAACAAAAAGATACCCAGACGCAAATTGACGACAGGAACATATTTCATGCTTGGTTTGAGAGAGAGAGAGAGAGAGAGAGAGAGAGAGAGAGAGAGAGAGAGAGAGAGAAAGAGAGAGATAGTTTAGTTATTCTATGTAAGCTCAGATGTTGAGATCGTTATAGAATGAACAAGAAAATTATCTTTTAACACCAGAATTAAATTTGGCGTTCTGGAGGAACGATTTTTAAATATTGAACCTTTCGACAACTAACCTTTACGAGGTCCTTCCTAAATTTGGGACACTTGGATATCTAGAATTCAATACCACAAAATTAATAAATGTATCAAGTCCATGAAATTATTTTCTGACAGATGCCAGATAAACAAAATAGTCTTCCACTGTTGAATCTTATCTATAACGCAAATAATTACACCGTAGGACCTTAACATAAACTTATGCGGAAGCATTGAGACGTAATTTTACAATGCTATGTTTTTTTCTTTTGGGGGGAGGGGGTAAGGGAATATAAAAAAACGCCCTTTTTATCCTCACGAGTAATGAGAATCTTTGTCTGTATAGTTCTAGGGGAATCACAACTTTAGCATTACATCTTAAAAATAATGATACAATTATCAACATGTAAAAAGTCTGTAATAAAACGGAATAAAAGATATCTGCTTCCACAAGTAGTAAGTGAACTGAAAAAGCACCACTTTCCAAGTCCTAAAAAGCCAGGTATAAACATTGAAAAACCGCCGCCGTCCACTTACTTCCGGCCAAAGGACATCTCTTAAGGATGATAAAATGATAAAAGGATCCTCATCATGAACGACGACATTCAACAAGTGAGGGCGATTGTTGCTGACCACAGAGATTCCCAAGTAACACTTCTCTCTTTGCAGTCATTTGCAATATCACCCCTATATTTCAAAGAGCAAGTGTCTGGCTCTATATATATATATATATATATATATATATATATATAATATATATATATATATATACATATATATATAAGTATATTTTCCGGTCACGGTAAGCTCTCCCTTCCCGTCCCTAAGGTATGGGGGAGATAAAGTAGTCTTACCCTGGTGGGGGTGGTGGTGCGTGCGTATCTAATTAATCAGCCGTCATTTTGGACGGGTCGCATACTCAGTGTTTGTGTATATATATATATATATATATATATATATATATATATATATATATATATATATATATATATATATATATGTGTGTATATAATATATATATATATATATATATATATATATATATATGTATATATATATACATATATATATATATATATATATATATATATATATATATATATATATATATATATATATATATTTCTTTCTGGTCCCGCTGAGTGGCATTGCCAGATGAATAACTAGTCGGTCTCTCCCCGTTCCTAAGGTAGATGGGAGAGATAGTAGTCATACCCTGGTAGGAGTTATCCGAGAGGTACACTTGAAACCATTACTGCCGATATGCGGGTACATATCTATGTAAATATCAGGGTATTTTCAACAGGTCACGTACACTAGATTAACATAAACATTAATGAAGAATTTACTTGAATTAAGGTCATATTTATCAACGACAATATGAATTACTAATAAATGTAAATATATGAGTGACATTATTAGATTAAAGTAAATTCATTATAATTTGATTATAAGTTAATACTTTTCCAACCTTTTGATTTTTTTTTAGTTTATTAATAAGCCAGCGTCATTTTTAGTTTGATGAACTCTGTAGAGAGTCATATGACTTCTCAGTTTTGTTTTTGTTTACCACCTTCTCCCCCGGTATTAGTGAACTACTGAAGTGCCTTATTAACGATTGCTGTTTTTCTCTCCTATGAGCTGTGTTGACTCGAGTGAAAGGCTTGATCGGATGGTGGTGATAAGTGACAGAGTGAGTTCGAGTTCCTACTCACAGTCTGACGCTCTGCCACTTCATCTTGGTGACCTTTGGAGTTTTTGAAGTACTTCCTTCGCTACTTTGTGTGTGGTCGCTGGTGTTTGTCACCCGCGACATTCATCAGCCACGTCCCTTCCCTCGTTCGTCTGAGGATTTGCGAACGAGTTGGCCCGTTTCTACCGAGAACGGTGCGGTTTGCGACGTGCGAGATCCGTTGAAGTCCCGGATTCTCGGAGGCTACCACCCTTGGCGTTCCTGTGGCATTTTGGATTGCCTTCGGGCATTGCAGCGATCCAGTTGACCTGCTCATCAGCGTCAGTGAGTTCTTGGAACTCGTGGAGAACCCTTGAAATTTACGGCCGTAATTTCAAGGGTTCTTTCTATTCAGAAATTTGCGGTCAGTAAAAATGTAACACAGCAATTTGGGAACAAAAGAACAAACACCTCAATAAAAGTTACAATATTTATTTACAAACAAAACAAATATAAGTAATGGTTGGTAATGATAATAAACAAAATTAATGAATGTACAAATTGAGGGAAAACCAACCTTAAGATCTTTAAAAGATCACCTACAACTAAGTTAATCCCTAGGCTAAGAAATAGGAAGATTTTAAATACAACATTTCAGGCAGCTACCTTTCAAAATCACTGGCCAGAAAAACTAACCTAACAAACTAATATAGGTAGAAGGAAGAAAGAGAAAATAAATGAGAAACTTAATATTATTCCTACCTAGCACAAACAAACTAACTTAAATGTTAAACTTAACTTAATAAATGATAAATCACAAAAACCAAATAATCTTACAAATTTACACAGAGAATAATCACAAAAAGCTCGGTAGATTGTCCCATCAGGCCCTCCAGGGTCCAGAAGACCGTACTGCAAACAAGGGCGTGCACACCTACAGGTACTCTGCGATCCACGATCGTCGTAAATAACAATAAAAATATCTCATACCTGTAGTATGCCGCCCTACGTATCTCCACGAGTTCCAAGAACTCACTGACGCTGATGAGCAGGTCAACTGGATCGCTGCAATGCCCGAAGGCAATCCAAAATGCCACAGGAACGCCAAGGGTGGTAGCCTCCGAGAATCCGGGACTTCAACGGATCTCGCACGTCGCAAACCGCACCGTTCTCGGTAGAAACGGGCCAACTCGTTCGCAAATCCTCAGACGAACGAGGGAAGGGACGTGGCTGATGAATGTCGCGGGTGACAAACACCAGCGACCACACACAAAGTAGCGAAGGAAGTACTTCAAAAACTCCAAAGGTCACCAAGATGAAGTGGCAGAGCGTCAGACTGTGAGTAGGAACTCGAACTCACTCTGTCACTTATCACCACCATCCGATCAAGCCTTTCACTCGAGTCAACACAGCTCATAGGAGAGAAAAACAGCAATCGTTAATAAGGCACTTCAGTAGTTCACTAATACCGGGGGAGAAGGTGGTAAACAAAAACAAAACTGAGAAGTCATATGACTCTCTACAGAGTTCATCAAACTAAAAATGACGCTGGCTTATTAATAAACTAAAAAAAAATCAAAAGGTTGGAAAAGTATTAACTTATAATCAAATTATAATGAATTTACTTTAATCTAATAGACATTCAATCAATGGTAATCAAATTATAATGATCCCGAAACATCTACTCCTAATACTAAAAACTACATACAGTAGATCAAATAAAAAGCCAATTTAAAGGTTTGAATGCCGCTCATGAATGACAGAGGCAAGGGACAGCGACAATGCCTTTGAAGCTGACCATATAAGGATATGATAAACGCTTAAGTACCCTCTCCAACCAAGGGAGGGCCAGACAATGGCTGCTCATGACTCATCAAGACGACCTATATTCCCCAAACACCCACCACCCCTATCCTTAGCTCAAAAGGATGGCGAAGTTACAGACACTGAAAGAAACTATCGAACTTGAGAGGCACTCGAACCCCTGTCTGGCAGATCACCAGGCAGGGACGTTTCCAATAGGCCACTACTACTAGTTCTTTTAACCCTTAAAGATACTTACTCGAACAATATATATTTCTAGTATTCCTTGTAAAGTAATTTCAGGAAATAACTTGACAATTGAATATTGTAATGAACATTCTCTCTCTCTCTCTCTCTCTCTCTCTCTCTCTCTCTCTCTCTCTCTCTCTCTCTCTCTCTCTCTCTCTCTCTCTCTCTCTACATATATATATATATATATATATATATATATATATATATATATATATATATATATATAAATATATATATATATACATACATACATAGATATTATTTTTAAAGTCGACCTTGATGCTAGTGAAGTCAAATTCCAATAAGCCCTAACAAGAAAAGCTGACGCATTCAAATATCACCATTGGTCTCGGCGGTGCAGCTTTAACCAAGTCCTCTTACTCCTCTTCAACATCCCCCCAACCCCTTCCTGTCCTCTTTTTCATATTAGACAATGCATATTTTCCTTATTTTGATTTTTTTGTTTCCTCCTCCTTCGCTTCCTCCCACTACCATGTAAAGACCCATATCCTAAAAGGACCTTTTCCTCACCGTCATTACTCTTCCCTTTTGACGTATCGAATATGATTCCTTCTCCGTTTACTTTGCTCACACAAGATACAATAGCAAGAATTCTCCTTTTCTCCTTCCATACTATCCTCTTAACACTTTCATTAATTCGCCGCATCATTTAATTTTTTTTTCCTAAACCTTGATTTTTTCTTACTTTCCTTTTGCTAAGCATTGGAAATTCTCTTTCTTGATCATTTACAAACCTACTTTTTTTTTTCTCTTATTCTATTTGGACCCAGTTTCTTACACAGAAAATATTTCACCTTAATTCCTTTCACTTTGGCAGCACAAAACTTTTTCTTTATCTCTGCTTCCTCCTTTCGAAATTCCAAGCCATTTGCGTCTCCGGCCCTCACCCTTACCGTCCGATACCTTATCCTATTTCTGCGTTAGCTTTCTCTCTCTCTCTCTTTTTACTTCGTTTTCTGTACCAGTATAGTGTTTATATGTTTAAACTGATATATATATATATCTTTTGGATTAAGTTATCTTCAATGCTTCATCGTTCATGTTAAGCCATAGTCAGTGGTGCTTCTCTTCTATATACTTGATTTCTTACTCATTCTTAATTACCTAATTAATCTATCTATTCAACATACATTTTTAAGACGACAGTTTTCGCACACCATCCCCTCTTTCTTCACTAAAGTAAAATAATTAGTTTTTTTTTTTTTTTTGTGAACTCATGAACAAGACAGTTGTTAATTCTCTTACATTATCTTTTTCTTGATGCAAAAATCCTCTTTTCCTAAAATGATCAAATGCCTTTCTTTATTCGCAAAATTGTTCTGAGTCACGTCCTACTCTACTTTCTTTTACTGGATACCATAACCGATTCTCTCCATTTCAAACTAAACTTTTTGCTAATATAAGAAAATATCTTCTACAAAATTAAATTCTTTCTCCTCCTCAAATCGTGACATTTTTATCTCGGCGCCGAGAAAAATGTTCCCCAAAACCATCATTGGCCAGTTATTTGCCATCACAGGGCCATTCTCTTTTCAAGTATATCATTTTTTTCTATGTCACTGGGAAAAGGACTACATACTTTCTTACCACTTTCCGAGTTCGCCTAATAGGGTCTTAAGCATCCCGTTCTTTCTGTCCTTGTCTCCTCTACAGAAGAGGAGATGTTTTATTGTGTGTGCTTATTCCTAATGTTCCGCTTCGCAGTAAAACAAGGCAGAATGATGTGCATTCTGAATGACAAAATAAAAAAAAAACACACACACGAATATATCTTATCCATTGGCACACAATCTAAGTAGGTATGGAGTTTTATTATCAACAGAAGCTATGATAAGAATACCTTTACCACTGAACTTTCTCTTAAAATTCTACGTGAAAGGTATTACAGTTTTTAATCTTGTGTGCATTTGGCTGTCGGGATGTAATGTACTTGTCTTCACAATGGCAATATTCACCTGATTTGAAGATGAGCTTCCATTAGGAATAAAAATAAATATTTTGGAGGTGTATATTCCGTTCTAATGTACCATACCAGAACATTTTGACAAATATAATCAATGTCAACCACTTTAAAATCTTATTCATTCCTTCATGAAAGCTACATATAAATATGACTCGTTTAGAAATCCCAAACTAAATATTCCCCTTTCTAAGGAAATGAACCGCCCCCCCCCCCCCCCCAAAAAAAAAAAAAAAAAAAAAAAAAAAAAAAAAAAAAAAAAAGAGTCGAAAGGAATAGCAATGACAGCTCCTTGCACTCGAAGTTAAGTTGTGTGTATGCATCAAGTTCTTAGGATAACAACGAAATCCCTGAGAACTATTTTCAATAAAGATTTCCCTCCGAATCATGTCGCTTTTCGGATAAGTGATTTACATACAAGTAATATATCACACCACAATAAAAGTTTCTGATCAAATGTAGTAAACTGCACAACAGAGAGAGAGAGAGAGAGAGAGAGAGAGAGAGAGAGAGAGAGAGAGAGAGAGAGAGAGAGAGAGAGAGTTTTTAATTAATAAGATTGGATTATAAAAGGCCTCTTACCTTATAAATTACACTTGAACGTTTTGGCCACAGGGAATAAAGAAACGTTAAGGAAACCTCTTAAGCTTTAACGTTTTTTTTCTAATAAAGATAAAGAGGAACTTGACGTTCACACTAATGAAACTGAATACGAAATGCCGGAAGAGAAAATATTCCTTTTGTGACTAGCAGTCTATTTCAAGTTTTATGTTATTTTCCCTCTAAGAGTTTTTTTTTTAAATAACACATAACAAAATAATGAAGGAAATTACTTAAAAAGAACAGTGAAGTACCTTAACTTTATCATACGT
This sequence comes from Palaemon carinicauda, assembly GCF_036898095.1. Lineage (NCBI taxonomy): Eukaryota > Metazoa > Arthropoda > Malacostraca > Decapoda > Palaemonidae > Palaemon > Palaemon carinicauda. The sequence continues at coordinate 95,475,955 of NC_090727.1, read as the reverse complement.
TTTATTCTACTACAAGCGTCGTTGATTAAAGCAAAATGGCTTTTGTATTCTGAAAGTAGGGATTTCCTTGTCTGATACAAGTGACATGGAACATTTCCACATTTTCCCATAAGAGTAGCATCTTAGGCTTCCTGGATATCATTCTCATATACTTTTGCATATATATATATATATATATATATATATATATATATATATATATACATATATATATATATATATATATATATATATATATATATATATATACATACATATATATATCTATATATCTATATATTCATATATCTATATATATCTATACATATATATATATATAATATAATATATATATATATATATATATATATATATATGTGTGTGTGTGTGTGTGTGTGTGTGTTCGCAAATATTTTAGAAAAGAAATACAAATAATGATTGCAGGATGATAGAATATTTAAGAATATATTTGAAGAGAGGATAAAAGCAGTGATTGTACTGAAAACTTGAGCAGACTTGAACTGGCTATGGATGCCAAGGTGGGTATGCACTGAAAACATGTCCATCCAGCTCCTTTTCATGGATTGATTGATCGATTTAGGGTTGTCTGACATCCTGACATCGAATCTCTTTCATGAAAGAGAAGTGAATAAGTATGAATATGTGAAAAATTGGTTAAAAGGTTAGTGTAGAAAGTGCTGGAAAGATGGCAGTGAAACTGGTATTCTAAAGAATGGACTTCAATATGAAGGCAGTTTGGAGGTACTATGAGGATCACCGGGATTGGGGCAAGGTGTTTAGGTACGCTCAAAAGTCTTCTGAGGTACGTGAATGAAGCAATCTGCCCTTTAGTCTCCTACAATTGTGAAGTTAAGGCAATGAATGTGTCAGAGACAGTTGTTATGTATTTTTCTCTTGCATCGACACACGCATATAGAAAATATTATTGAACCCTAAAAATGATGTGTAACGGAAATAGTAAACGCGTAAAAACTTCAATCGGACTTTATGCATCGCAAATTGCTTCTATGAAAAATCGCAAAAGTTAAATTCACATACGTCAGGAACCTGGTGATGAAATGAGAATTATGAAAGATGAAGGAAAACGCAAGACACTCGTGGGACTCTTCAAAGGAGAAGGTAGAGTGGTTAAGTTGTTAGTCTGAATTGGGAAAAGGAAGTATTCTGTAAAAAAGGAAAGAACTCGAGAGAGAGAGAGAGAGAGAGAGAGAGAGAGAGAGAGAGAGAGAGAGAGAGAGAGAGAGAGAGAGAGAGAGAGAATTACTTTCAAGGAATAGTTTTAAAAGTTGATATTCAATAACAAATTATACACACAATAAAAAAGAGAGAAATATAAATATTCAATAATAAACTAAACTTTTCAAACAGATATACATTATGTCATTAAGATCATTAATAGCTTTACCATTAATATTAGACGATTTCAGAAAATGGACTCTCTTTGTGGCTAAAAATTTCATCAACAGTGTATTGTAATTAATTGTGTCAAATACTGAGCATACTGATGATAAATATTAAGTTAACATGACCTTAAATAGATCGAAGAGAAGCATCCAGTCAATATTTATTCAATTCTGAAAATGATATTGGTAAAAAAATTGTCCTCATTAAGCTCACTCTTTTACATTTTTTTTTACCTCTGACGCCAATAAAATGACCAGGTAGTATCAATGACTATTTGATTATAATCAAATAGTCATTGATAATTATCAATGACTATTTGATCCCCATCGTTAAGTTAAATTTAGATTAAAACACCGTTATCGTGTGCACCAATTCTATAGCGAATTAGATTACGTAACCTATTGGATACGCCACTGCCTCGCATTCTGCCAGACTAGGGTTCGAATCCCGCTCGAGCTCGATTGTTTCTTGCGTCTTCAACCTCACCATCCTTCATGTGCTAAGGATGGGACTTTGGGGGGGGGGAGCCAACAGGTCTACCTGCTGAATCATAATCAGTCATTGACTGGCCTTCCCTGGTCCTAACTTGGATGGAGAAGAGACTTGGGCTCTGCTCATATGTATATGTGGTCATTCTCAAGTCTATAGCATTGTTATGCCAGGGCATTGTCAAAGTCCCTTGCCTCTGCCATTCATGAGCGACCATTAAACCTTTAAAACGTAACATGATCATTTGTTTCATCAATTATTTCAATTCCACAAACAATATAATTGCTTTGATATACAAAGACCCACTATGACAACTTTTAAGAGAGAGAGAGAGATTTCTTAAATAAACTGATTTATTGCCATCCCCCTCCCCCCCGGTAAGAGTAGAAACAAACAAATACAGCTTCGCTTTTCAATGGCAGTACACATGAAGGACATGAGTTCCACATACAACCTCAATACTTAATGCAACATAAATCTTAAAGGAATTTTTTTTTCCTGGCTATACAAACCTACGTCCTTTGAACTAGGAACTAATATCTTTAGTTCTCATTTTCAGGAACGAAAGGTTTGCATAGGTTTGTTAAAATATATAAAGAAGCTCAACTAGTTTCAATTTGTGGCTTTCGCCAACTAGCGAATGTCTTACGAACGAAGAGGAACTCATAGCCAAGAATTATAACTGGAGAGTATTTATGAAATCTAGCCCTTATGTATATATATATATATATATATATATATATATACATATATATATATATATATATATGCATATATATATACATACTGTATATATATATATATATATATACATATGTATATATATATATATATATATATATACTTTTTCCACGGGGAGGAGGTGAAAATATAAAGCGCTATTTCCCAACCCCATAGATATGCAGAAGCTTTAACTGCTGGTGACCCAATCAGGTACAACATACCAATAACTAGAATGGGGCCTAGGGATAAATAGGTTCTAAGCTGAAAAGAGTATATATCATATTTTGATTTTCCCCTTACCTTTTTAGAATGCAGGGTCAAGAATGCTTCTGGAAACCAAAAAGGACGCTTACCTGGAATTAGAAAATACAAAGAAAGGGTTAGGTAATATGTGGATAATCTTAACTTTATGCTTATCGCTATCTTACCCTAATATAAAGAAACCATCATGAAAAAAAATTTCATTAATAATAATAATAATAATAATAATGATAATAATAATATCTCCCCTGTAAAGTAGAGAGCGTGACTGGTTATATACTCGTATATATATACAAACATACATATATATTTATATATATACACACATTTTATATATATATATATATATATATATATATATATATATATATATATATATATATATATATATATATACTACTTCACCTATTGACGCAAAGGGCCTTGGTTTGATTTCACCAGTCGCCTCTATCTTGTGCTTTTAAATTAATACTTCTCTAATCATCATCATCTACATCACACTTCATAGACCTCAGCCATATAGGCCTGGGTCGTCCAACTCTTCTAGTGCCTTGTGCAGCCCAGTTCAAAGTTGGGTAAACTAATCTCTCTTGGGGAGAGCGAAGAGCATGTCCAAACCATCTCCATCTACTCCTCACCATAATCTCATCCACATATGGCGCTACAGTAATCTCTCTTATAGTTTCATTTTTAATCCTGTCCTGTCATTTAACTCTCAATATTCTTCAGAGGGCTTAATTTTCAAATCTACTAAATCTGTTGGATATTGTTGCACTGTTATACCGCGACTCATGTCCATACTGTAACTCCAATCTCAATAACTGATATAAAGCCTGATTTTCATAAGTCATTTCAGGCGATTTCATTTCCAAATTATACTGAACCTAGCAATTGTCTGATTCGCTTTTTCAATCTTTCATTAACTCCAATTCTAAAGACGCTGTATTAGTGATCATAGTTCCTAAATATTTAAATCACTCTATCTCATTAATCCTTACTCCTTCCAATGATATTTCATGTTCCATTGCATATATCATTCTCATCATCTGTCTTTCTTCTGTTTATCTTGAGCCCGACCTCCTTCAATATTTCATGCATTCTGGTAAGCAAGCATTGAAAATCCTGCGGTGTTCTGCTAATAAGCACAGCGTCATCAGCATATTCTAAGTCAGCTAACTTCCTATTACCAATCCAGTCTAATCCTTCTCTACGCGTTACAAAATCCATGAGGAGGATAAACATAGGTGACATATTCCATTGGAACACTCCACTGTTCACTGGAAACTCATTTGATTGGACTCCACTAATATTAACTTTGCACTTACTATGCCCACGAACAAAATTAATCAAAATCATATATTTAAGAGGAACTCCTTAATAACGCAGGACTTTCCACAAAACTGGCCGGTGTACACCATTCCTTTCCTGTCACGCTGTGCGGCATTACCAAACATGACTACTTGGTCTCTCCACGTCCCTAACGGAAGGGCGAGAGTAGTCATACCCTGATGAAAGGGGGTACACCGAGAGGTACTTCTGAAAGTGGGAGGGGTGGGAAGAGGTGGATCTGTGTGCACGAATGTGCGTGACGTGTATATCTAAATATTTAGCAGTCAGTTTTGACGGGTAGGGTATACTAGTAATATCAATATTAATAATAATAATGATGATAATAATCGTTTGCACTGAAAAGGCCTCAATAATAAGAACGCGATCAAATTTGATGAACCTTTGTTGGTATCCATAACACCGAAACCTTTTTACGCCCAAAATAGAACGTCATTATCACTAGCACTTAATGGAGGGGGGATTCTAGTGATGAGAGAGAGAGAGAGAGAGATATACATAGATAGATAGATAGATAGAAGATACGAAGATAGGTATATAGATATTTAGATACACAGATAGATAGATAGATAGATACATAGATAGATAGATAGAGATTGATAGGTAGAGATAGATAGATTGATAGGTAGGTAGATAGATGGATATAGATAGATAGGTTGATATATAGATAAATAGATAGATCGATGGTACATAGGTAGAGATATATAAATAGATAGATAGATAGATACATAGGTAGAGATATATAAATAGATAGATAGATAGATAGATGCAGAGATAGATAGATAGATAGATATATAGACAAATAGATTTTTAAATATAGATATATAGATACACAGAAAGATAGATAGATAGATAGACAGATAGATAGATAGATAGGTAGAGATAGATAGATCGATATATAGATAGATTTACAGATATACAGAAATATAGATTGATAGATATAGATATTTAGATAGATAGATAGATAGATAAATACATTATAGATAGATATATAGATAGATAGTTAGATAGAGATAAATAGATACATAGATTTATAGATAGAAGATACAAAGTTAGGTAGATAGATAGATAGAGATAGATAGATGGATATAGATAGATAGGTAGATAGATAGATAAATAGATAGATCGATATATACAGTAGATAGATAGATAGATAGATAGACAGATAGATAGAGATTTTGATTTATGCACAGATAGATAGATAGATAGGTAGAGATAGATAAATAGATTTTCAGATATATAGATATATAGATACACAGATAGATAGACAGATAGATAGAGAGATAGGTAGAGATAGATATATCGATAGATAGATATTTAGATTTATGCACAGATAGATAAATAGATAGATAGATGGATAGATAAATACTTAGATAGATATTTAGATAGATAGATTGATAGGCAGAGAGATATAGATAGACAGATAGTTATATAGATAGATAGAGATAGATAAGTAGAGATAGATACATAGATAGGTAGAGATATATACAAATAGATAGATATAGATAGATAGTAAGATAGATAGATGCGCACATAGACAGATAGATAGATAAGTATATATCATTCCTTTGTACTCACGTTCTATATGCTTTTGTAACATAATATGAACTCATATTGTCCGTGTATTTCGGCCCTTTAATGAAATCAAATTCATGAGGAAAATAATAATAATAATAATAATAATAATAATAATAATAATAATAATAATAATAACCAGATTAAAATGCAATTTCTTTCTTTTTTCGGCAAGGAAGAAGAAAATGAGATATAAATAGAAGTTCCAAGTCAATTTATCTTGGGAGCTGAGCAGCCATACGGAGTCGTCGTTCTCGTTCGATCAGCGGAGTTAAGCAGCGTTGGGTATGTTCAGGACTTGGATTGGTGGACCGCCTTGGAACACCTAATGCTTTCATCATCCCGATTTCAGTGGTCAATATATACGTGTGTGTGCGTGTGGTATATATATAATATATGCGACACTCTCCCACGCATATATATTTCTTTTTCGTAAAAAATAGATAAAAAAATAATATATAAAACCATAATTATAGGTATTCAGTCAATAGTAAGATTCTTTCTTTTAGTGATTTTTATATGGCGTATCAAGTAATTATTATTATTATTATTATTATTATTATTATTATTATTATTATTATTATTATTATTATTATTATTATTATTATTATTATTACTACTACTTTTTCTCATTATTATTACTACAATTTCTGTTATTATTAAAATATTATTCATATGAGAGCAAGGCTATATCTTCGTTAAAATGTTAAAAATAAAATCAAAAAAAAATTTCAGCTGATACAAAGAGACATAGATAGATCTATAGATAGATAGTTAGATGTATAGATAGATAGATAGATAGATATATACAAAGATAAATAGATAGATAGATATTTGGATAGATATAGATAGATAGATAGATGCACAGATAGAAAGATAAATAGATAGATAGATAGATATATAGATAGATGCACAAATATATAGATAAATAAATAGATAGATAGGTAGAGATAGATAAATAGATAAATAAATACACAGATAGATAGATAGATACACAGATAGATAGATAGATATAGATAGATAGATAGATAGATGCACAGATAGATAGATAGATAGGTAGAGATAGATAGATAGACATATACAAAGATAGATAGATAAATAGATAGATAGATAGGTGGAGGTAGATAGAGAGATAGATAGATATAGATAGATAGATAGATGCAGGGATAGACAGATAGATAGATATATACAAGTAGATAGAGAGATATATACAAAGATACATAGATAGATAGATAGACAGGTAGAGATAGATAGATAGATAGATCTATAGATAGATAGTTAGATGTACAGATAGATAGATATATACAAAGATAAATAGATAGATAGATGGATAGATATAGATAGATAGATGCACAGATAGAAAGATAAATAGATAGATATATAGATAGATAGATGCAAAAATAGATAGATAAATAAATAGATAGGTAGAGATAGATAAATAGATAAATAAATACACAGATAGATAGATAGATACACAGATAGATAGATAGATATATATAGATAGATAGATAGATGCACAGATAAATAGATAGATAGGTAGAGATCGATAGATAGACATATACAAAGATAGATAGATAAATAGATAGATAGATAGGTGGAGGTAGATAGATAGATAGATAGATAGATATAGATAGATAGATAGATGCAGGGATAGACAGATAGATAGATATATACAAGTAGATAGAGAGATATATACAAAGATACATAGATAGATAGATAGACAGGTAGAGATAGATAGATAGATAGAGATAGATACATAGATAGTTAGAGATTTATAGAAATATAGATAGATAGCTATAGATAGATAAATATATAGATGCACAAAAAGATAGATAGATAGATAGGTAGAGATAGATAGAGATAGATAGATACAAAGATAGAGAGATAGATAGACAGATATAGATAGATATATAATAGATAGATAGTTGCACAGATAGATAGATAGATAGATATATACAAAGATAGATAGATAGAGAGATAGATAGATAGGTAGCGATAGATAGATATATGTGCACAAATAAAGATAGATACATAGATAGATAGATAGGGAGAGATAGATAGATAGATGCACAGATAGATAGATAGATAGATATATAGATAAAAAGATTTTTAGATAGAGATAGATATATAGATACACAGAAAGATAGATAGATAGACAGATAGATAGATAGATATGTAGAGATCGATAGATAGATGCACAGATATATAGATATATAGATGGATATAGATAGATAGATAAATACATTAAATATAGATATATAAATAGATAGTTAGATAGAGATAGATAGATATATAGATATATAGATAGAAGATACAAAGTTAGGTAGATAGATAGATAGATAGAGATAGTTAGGTGGATATAGACGGATAGATAGGTAGAGATAGATAGATGGATATAAATAGATAGGTAGATAGATAGATAGATAGATAGATAAATAAGTACATATTATTCCTTTGTACGCACGTTCTATATGCATTTATAACATAATATGAACTCATATTGTCTGTGTTTCGGCCCTTTAATGAAATCCAATTAATGAGGAAAATAATAATAATAATAATGATAATAATAATAATAATAATAATAATAATAATAATAATAATAATAATAATAATAGTAACCAGACTAAAATGCAATTTTTTTTCTTTTTTTCGGCAAGGAAGAAAAAAATGAGATATAAATAGAAGTTCCAAGTCAAAATATCTTGGGATTTGAGCAGCCATACGGAGTCGTCGTTCTCGTCCGATCAGCGGAGTTAAGCAGCATTGGGTATGTTCAGGACTTGGATTGGTGGATCGCCTTGGAACACCTAATGCTTTCATCATCGCGATATCAGTGGTCAATATATATGTGTGTGTGCGTGTGGTATGTATATAATATATGCGACACTCTCCCACACATATATATTGCTTTTTCGTAAAAAAAAGAAAAAAAAAATAATATATAAATCCATAATTATAGGTATTCAGTCAATAGTAAGATTCTTTATTATAGTCATTTTTATATGGCGTATCAAGTAAGTATTATTATTATTATTATCATTACTTTTTCTCATTATTATTATTACTTTTTCTCATTATTATTATTACTTTTTCTCATTATCATTATTAAAATAATATTCATATGAGACCAAGGCTATATATTCCTTAAAATGTTAGAAATAAAATCATTAAAATATATCAGCCGATACACAGAGACATAGATATAAAAAAGTATCTCTCTCTCTCTCTCTCTCTCTCTCTCTCTCTCCATATATTAAAAAATATTTAGCTGTAAAATCCATTATCAATAAAACGTAGGAATTTTATCAACCCCTCTTACAACTAAAACATATATCATATAGATATATAACACTAATAAAATATAAAAGAAATCTAAATAAAAATTGTAACTGTGATTACAATATGTTAACTTGTAGGGAACTACATGTCATGCACTGCATCCAACATCACCACACAACAATCAAGAAGGATCTTACACAACGCCAAACATTTATCTACTCTGAATTTGGGAAACAACAAAGCTACCAAAATGCGTCATACCCTTGGATGGATAAGTCCATGGAAGGGGAAAGGGGGGGGGGAGGAGAGGGGGAAGAGGAGGGGTACCCTCCACAGTATTATTGTGAGCCATCTTTCTTTCTTGTGACAATCCCTCTTCTATCAAAATGTCGTCCTATAAAGAGCTGATGGTATCGAAAGCTTTCACTCACATTAGAAAAATAGGAGAGAGAGAGAGAGAGAGAGAGAGAGAGAGAGAGAGAGAGAGAGAGAGAGAGTCTGAGCACGTCTCATAGACCATTCGAAATTCAAAAGCAACAACGGTTCCGCTTATCGTTCTTCAAACTTCAAAGACTTCGCATACGAAGAAATTCATTGATGATTTATTTCAATTTTTTTTCTCTGGCATTCAAATGGCAAATCTGAAACTCATTTCAAAAAGGAAAGTCTAATACCTTAATTTCGTCTATATAATGAAAATCAAGTGACTGGATATATATATATATATATATATATATATATATATATATATATATATATATATATATATATACATATACATATTTATACATATATATATACATATATATACATATATACAGATATATATACATATATACATATATACACATATATATACATATATATACATATATACACATATATATATACATATATATATATATATATATATATATATATATATATATATATATATATATATGGGATATAATAGGCTTGAGTGAAATAAGAAGAACTGGGGAATCCTATATAGAGTTAAAAGAAGGCAATATATTTTGTTTCAGACGACAGAAAGGAACAAAGAAAATGGAGTGGGTCATTTATATTAATAAGAATCTTGCAGTTAACAGAAAATAATTTTGTAGAGGTAGTGAGAGAATTGCAAGATTAATCATCAAACTAAATAGGAAGTATAAACTGAAGATCGTTCACAACGTATGCACCAACAACATCCCCTACAAAGGAAGAAATAAAAACTTTTATGAAGATCTGGAGATATTTATGAAAAACACATAAGACTCGATTTCCATTTGCTTTGGGTGATTTCAGTGCTAAAGTAGGTCAAAAGATGAGAGGAGAATCGGAGGTAGATGAATTTGGAGTAGGCACAAGGAATGACAGATAAGACATACTTGTGGAATTTGCTGAAATGAATAATCTTAAAAACACCTGTGTAAGTGCATATCTATCTAATTGTTTAGCCAACATTATTGACGGGTCGCGTACAGTACTTCTTTATAATAAAAGTGAATAATAACGAAAATTTTAGGAAGTACTTTAATATAAAAACAAACAAAAAAATACTTTAAAATTTAACTTGATTTTTTATTAGTTTCGTCCACATTCCTCAATGTAAATCCTCTCTAAATACTATAGTCATTTATAGACTTTATAATTATAACCAGCGCACACACTCCTTCTAAGTCAGGAATCAAGTTACTTTTATATCGATGTTTCAAAGATACATAAGCGATATAAATAATAATAATAATAATAACAATAATAATAATAATTATGATGATGATTTTAATCTTCAATGAATCTCATCAGTGAAAGGTTAACGAGAGAGAGAGAGAGAGAGAGAGAGAGAGAGAGAGAGAGAGAGAGAGAGAGAGAGAGAGAGAGAGAGAGAGCTTTCTAAAATAATAACCGATTCAATCTGCGTGTCAATAACAACAGGAGATTCAATAACAACAACAGAAGAGCTACGAAATTGGAACAGCCACTTTCGCCGACTCCACCAAACTACCGTATAATCATATTCCCGCTCAGAAGCATTACAAAAGACCTCAGGAACCACAAAGACGTTTGAAAGTTTTTCTGCTATCAAAGGGCAGTTATAATTAGATGTTTACAAGCTCAGGAGGAGTCGCTTAAAACAAGCACAGAGAGAGAGAGAGAGAGAGAGAGAGAGAGAGAGAGAGAGAGAGAGAGAGAGAGGGGGGAATGAATACCACAGTAAATTATGTAATTGTGTGAGACTGGAAAAACCGCAATTTATATTCCTTTCAGTCATCTGAAACATTGTGATGTCAGAAAGGAACGTTTTTCAGGAAAGAATTTTCCCTTTAATTTCGAAAACATATTAAAGACTTTATATCTCATCCGACATCAACAGCATAGTCCATTTATCACTAGTTTTATATAGGGAGAAGCTTATTCACTTATTCAAACCCTTTATGGCTCTAATTTCCACTAGATTAAAAGTACATATAATTAAAAAACCCTTTCTCGCCTTTTTTTTTTCATAAATAAACATTCCTTCCTTTCTAAAGAGAAATCAGACTTTCTTTTGAACATATAGAATCCTAATACGAGATGAGAGAGAAAAAACTTAATTCTTACATTTTTCATCTTCCCAATTTCCACACGAATAAATAGTCCTTTATGACATCTACATCTAATCCAACAAAAAAAGGGAACGGGAATCCATCGAAACTATTGGGAATCAAGTCAGGATGCGAAACCTGTAAACCAACAGATTAAAAACTCAACGACTGTTTTAATAATACACAATAATAATAAAAATTCTCAGACTAACAGGGAGGTAGAAGAAATCGGGAATATTTCTCCTGCTATAAAGGACTGACTTCAACAATAACGAGAAGATTCTTTACCCTTGTCTGTCTGGATGACCTTAATGGGTCCCCCACTGAGTCTGTTATCCTGCGTTTCTTCCCCATCCAATTATCCGTCATTATTTTCCTCTGACGACGTTTTCCCAGAAAAGATGTCGTCAATTTTATCGAGATTTTCCCTTGGTTTTCTCTTACCCATCTCTTTAGCATCTCTCTTCAACCAGTGTCCTGGTGTAACCATCTTTACAATATATTTTCTCTTTTAATATAAAATTCCTTTCTACGATAATCATAGAGATAACTGTTCATATATTACAACATAAGTATAGCAAACGGCAAATATATTATGCAATCTTAAGCCTCCCACCCATCCTATCTAAACAAAAAAGAAGGCATATCTAGCCGGTATTTTCGAATTCCTCTCTTAGGCCAAAACTATTTCCACCTTATTGGTAACTTTCAGGTCTAACGATAGAAATGACTCTTTAGAAAATACAACACAAGTACAGCAAACAACAAGGGAATGTTATGTAATCTTAAGCCTTCCACACATCCAAATCCTATTCGAATAAAAGAAGGCCTATCTAGCAGATAAATTCAAATTCCTCTCCAAGGTCAACACTATTTACATCTTTTTTGGTAATTTTCAGCTCTAACTATAGAAATAACTTCATAAAATACAAAATAAGTACAGAAAACTACAAGGGAATGTTATGTAATCTTAAACCTTAAACACATCCACATCCTATGGAAATAAAAAAAGGCCTATCTAGCCGGTAAATTCAAAATCCTCTCTCGATCAAAACTTGTCCGGCATAAGTTCGCTGATTCAGGTTAATCCTATGCAATCCCTCCCTACTTAGAGCGAGTTTTTACAATATTCTTTTGCACGCAAGAAAAAAAAAGATACATGGTTAAAAATTATATAAAATAAAACTAAAAATAAAATATTGGTGCATCAAAATAGTTATTTTAAGTGATATTTATTGCAGTTGGGTTACGTAAACTTTCAAGTATATCCAAAAATTCCCAGATGACACTATACAATTTATCACAGGCCGAAAGTGACAGAGAAGAACGATAGGAAACATATGGGTGACTTGAGGCGTACAAAACATTACAACAAAATAATTCAATTGATGGAAAATAAAAATTACGTAAATTTATAGTTAAACTACCCCAAAGTGCATCACAAAATTTAAAAAAGGTGCTATAATTTTAGCATAACTTCTTGGTCTTTTCGATTGAAAATCAATTAAATTAAAAGAAAAGTCCTAAAAAAAGAAAAGCTGCATGCCACACCTTCCACGTTATTGATGTGAAAATACGCGACGGATTTAAAAAAAAAAAAAAATGAAATAGACGGTAATCTTTAGAACAACAGCATAAGCTTTAAATAAATGACATAATTATTCCAGCATAATACTCCATATATCTATAAATTTTATTAGCATAAAACCCGTTGAAGGATCTTGTCTGTTGCTCCAATATCTCCAGTGTTTGATAACCACCCTAAGGAAATAACCAACTGTTTAAATCGGAATTCACAGGTTGTTTAAGCTTCAAGGCTGAGATGAAAAATATTCAAAGGAGTCTTGAGAATAGGAAATAGATAAGATACAACTTTTGTTCATGTAATTTATATATATATATATATATAAGAGAGAGAGAGAGAGAGAGAGAGAGAGAGAGGAGAGAGAGAGAGAGAGAGAGAGAGAGAGAGAGAGAGAGAGAGAATATCGGGTACCATTGCGCAGGGGACAGCTCATTATTCAACAAAAGATAACCATAAAAGAAGAACATTATTTCTGTCTTGAAACATCATAAAACTTCACCTGGTGGAAAAGAACAAAATCTTTTGTAGTTACAAATATCTTTTCGATAATCCAATTTGTACCAGTATTGACAGAGGTAATGAGCCCACCTATTTCTATTATACTAAAAATAGAATACCTATATTTTTCTAAACAAAAGAAGTACAAAAAAATATTATGTAGATATAACAAGGCACAGACTGTCGAGTCACAAGACACAGTTCATTGAATTTTCGTGCAACTAAAACAAGTAAAAACACAATATTGATTACTTTTGAATATCATCGCTCATTTAAAGGCTTAAAGACGCCTCGCGAGTGGCAGAGGTAAGGGACAGTGACAATGTCATAGCAGGACAACACCCCCAGAGGGTCTAAGATTTGATCAGCACCCAAGCCACCTCTCCACCCAAGCAAGGTCCAGGGAGCACCAGCCAATGGCTACCGATGACTCAGCAGGCAGACCTAAAGGCTCCCCTAAACCCACCATCCTTACCTCACAAGGATGGTGAGGTTGCATACAAAACATAATATCATAAGAAGGAATCATAATAAAGAATCAATAAGTTATCAAAAACATGAGAGAATTATGAATACCAACAAATGCAGAAATAAAGGTAATAAGGAACAAGGAAAGGTCTAACAGATCTCACAAAACGAATCAAGGCTGAGGAAATTACTTCACATGAAAGATCAAAATGAGGTCTCCTTCCCAGAAACATTAAATTGGATTCGAATCTGTCAATTCATGTGTGATGTCTGGGTGGAAAGACGCTCAAATTTCAAACCTTAGACCTCGAGGGATTTTCTCTGAACAGTTTAGAGGCGGTAATTCTATTTTTTTTTTCTTCATTTCATGTTCGTTTTTGTCACATATTTTGGTAAAATTTCAATGCATTGTAATCATTTTAGTTGTGTCTGGCTATGTACAAAGCATGTATGAATATGTAAGATAATGATTAACTTTTGACTGCTTTTTAAATTTCAGAAACCAATTTCAATTTAAGAATGCCAATTTCCAAAGCAAATATTAATGAATTTCTAGATAAAAAGGATCATGTGCGTATGGATATACAAGGTATCATAACCTATCACAATATGCAACGAGAGATCAATTTGTTCCTCACGATAATATTGCAATTAACCACTAAAGGACAAAAATAATGCCTTCACAAAATGACACGATTACAGATTCTAGCCTTGGTCAGAACTCCCAGTTCTATTCCCGCCATTGCTTATTGACTGACATCCCTTTTCCCTTTTATAGAAAGCGTGACGCGACTGAGGTTTGGATCTGGGCAGTTGCTGTACGTTCTTAGTGTGAAATGTAAATTCTGCTATAATTTTTTTTTTTTAATACCCATTCCCACACCAAAATGCTGAAGCGAAGTCTACTCAAAGCCATAATTCTTTAGCCCTTATAATCGATTTGACCTAATATTTATATAAATCATGAACAAATTACATGGTCAGTTGACAGCCTAATTCAAGTTGATAAAACGCTGGCCTAAGCCATGTGACAGTCCAGGTGCTTTGGAAAATAAACGAGCTCCATAATATCTTTTTTATATAAAAATAAGTTAGAAAAAGTACTGACCATGTCATACGTCCGCTTTTAAAAATAAATAGTGAGTTTTATCATTATTTCTAAGCAGTCTTTTTTTCCAAAAAAAAATTTTGAGAAGAAAATTTATCAAGGCGTTACTCCATTTTATCAAATGGAGTAAGTAATTATAAAAAATGGCTGTTACTTAACATGAACAATGTCATACATAGAAAAATGAGGGGCTCAAACATTAACTGAATTTATTAGCGAGTCAAAGGATTGATTTTTTATTAAAAAGGAGAACACCTACATATTAAATCATAATCATGAATAGGAAAGATATCCAAAATCAGGCGCTGAATCTACAAACTTCAAATTATGATGCAATACGAAGAGTTTCTGAAGTTGCATTTCGTAATATATTGAAATATTATAATAAAGTTGTGCTCATTTGATTAATTATTTAGTTTTATTGTTGTTATGAGATGTTATAGGAAAAAGTCCAGAAATTCAACTCAATTAAAACGATAAATTTCTAATTTAACTCTTTCTTCGCGAAGATAGTGACATAGCAATCTCTGTAGTTATAGAAAGGAGAAATCTTTTAAATTGTTTGCTTCTAAAAAACAATATTTGAGATGAAAATATGGATATTACAAAGAAGAATAATCATTATGAAAACAGGTTGACTGAAATGGAAGAATTCATAAATTTCAACGGCCCCAAAATCTAAAAACCTTTCGATTATTTACTCCAATAATTCAAGAACCAATTCTCTTGAGACAAGAATTTAGGCATTTGATTATATTGTAAGATCTATCATTGTTATTAATTATTGTCCCAAAGCTTTTTCTATTTAAAGTTTATACCGATCACTTCATTAGTTTACCATTCTTCTCTTTACCCATCCTTACAAACAATTACTTACATAGTTGTTACCAAATATTATATATATATATATATATATATATATATATATATATATATATATATATATATATATATATATATATATATATATTATTATACATATATATGTACACCCACATTGATAAGGAATAGAATGCTGAAAATTTGGCCTTTGTAATCTAACGCCATTTTATTAATGCAATATCAAAGCAATTCTCCTCAACTTGCACCATCTGATATGTTCCTCAAACTTTCAAATAATAATTTCAATTTCAAAAATAAAAAGCCACTCAATATGCTAAAAAAGATTCATCATGATCACTTTTTAAATAAATAACACCTAAAGTATGTTGAAATGAATATGTTATTTGTAAAAATTACGAACTGCCTTGAACAGTAAGATATCAAATATTTCCACTTTACACGTTTCCATAATATATTCTCAAGTGGATGAATCTGCGTAATTAAATAGGTGATCAAATAAATAATGTATCTATAAGCATTAGACTCATCATTTCATTACTGTATAAAATACAATAAGTTGATAGCAAGAGTTCGAGAACCTCGTTTACTTTCTCCTTCTTTCGAGTTAACAAATTTCGTTAAAACTTTACATAAGTTTGATCTAAACTTCGACCAAGCGAAAGAAAATGTCATGGATCGTTTTTATTGAAGACTTGAAGTTCGAAGTGAGAAAACAAAGGCACGATCTGGGAGTTTAAAGGCCGCTCATGAATGGAAGAGGCAAGGGGCCACTAGTGACATTGCGCTATCAAGCAGGACAATGCCTTAGAGACTGACCACATATACTGTACATATGATCAGCGCCGAAGTCCCTCTCGGCAGATAGACCCATAAGCTCCCCCAAACGCCCCATCCTTAGCTCTCAAGGATGGTATGGTTGCTGCGACTAAAGAAACTAACGAGCATACTCAAGACTTGAACCCTAGTCAAGAACTTTACCACATAGGCCACAACAACAGATCAAAATACCATAAATTTCAACACAAACCCAAAGGAACTGAAAATAATATACAAGTGAGACAAAAAAAGACCAACAAAATACAGATGATGAAATCCATAATAAACAAAAAAAAATCAAAAGGAATGAGTCAGACAAAACGATAACAAATGTAAAACCTTTGACAATAATTAATGAAATTTAAAAGACATAAAAAAATAGAACAAGCATTTACAATACTGTTTTAATCCTGTTCTCTCAAAAAAACCGAGAAAAAAAATCATCTAACACTTCTATTTAGTAAAAATTATTATTAGAACAAACCACGTACGTCTAATATGTATGTATGAGAGTGTTAAAATAAATCGGAGATACAAAGATAATATGGTCTACGCCAAGTAGTATAGTACATTATATATTTGCATCTGTGGGATATATATATATATATATATATATATATATATATATATATATATATATATATATATATATATATATATATATATATATATATATATATGGTATTGTCTGTGTTGGATTCTTGTCAAAGAAAATGTGTCATCGACTCATCAGTAATGACAATTCAACGAGGTTAACAAGAATATATTGGAATTTACAGCTTATTTCTATTACTGTAGTAGTCTGCATACATGTGGTTTACTAACTACTGAATAACGGCAGAAAACAACCTTAATTGAAACCATATGCAAACGAGTATTTCAGTTTTCTAATATTCTAAAGAATCAATATTTTTGAAATAAATACAGCAAAGAAAACACTACTAACTAAAGCACACTCAACGAATACCAACGGTCTCAAAAGATAAACAATTAGCTTGACTTTGACATTGATATCAAATGCATTCCTTTGAAACACGAAAAATATCACCTCTAAAAAGTAAAGCAATTTCAAATTCAAATAATGGACAACAACAAGAGACAATATATATGCACCCTTCCCCTTGAAATACCCAATATCTCTCTCTCTCTCTCTCTCTCTCTCTCTCTCTCTCTCTCTCTCTCTCTCTCTCTCTCTCTCTCTCTCTCTCTCCATACTGACAGCGTAAAAATTCTAGATTAGCAATAGCATCAATAAAAACATTATTAAACTATAATTAAGATCGAACGAATACCGAACTATCCTGAAACATACGAAATTTGATTTTCTGCTTCATATAATTCCGGTTTGGAAAATCCTTCCGCAAAGCCTTTGTTGCTCGATGTGCATTATACACAGAATGAGATCTTTTGTTCCATGGATACTGTTCTTTTTTTTTTTTTTTCATCTTGTCAATGGGCACTGTTTCTATCCTGTCTTTCTTTCTATCGTGACCCAAAAATCCTCTTTGATTCTGATAAGGAGACTCATGGTTCCTATTCAATGAGTAATGAAACTCATTATTGTTGCCTCCCCTAAGGGGGTTATAAAATCCCCCAGCGTTTACCTACTTAATTATTCATTTGTCTGTTTATCTCTTAGCAAGATTACGTCAAAACGTATTTCCGGATTTTCACCAAATTTTAATAACTGATAAGTATTATGTTCCAGAAGAAACCATTTAATTCTGGAAGTGATCCGGATCCAGATCGCGATTCTAGTTATTATCATTCAGTGGATTCATTCACGGGCGACATGTGAAAAAGGGGTGAGATTTGTCAGTACACCAGAGTAAAATTATTACAATAATCATTGACTGAGGTCTGAAATTTCTGATTGCTCTTGTTACTTATGTCTTTGACCAAGTATTATTTCCCACCTGAGCAAAAGGCAAAATTATGTTGAAAAAAAAGTATTTGACTAATTCAGCTGAAAATCCCAGAATAAAAATGTTTAGTTTGAAATAGGGAACTTTTGTTCCTTCAAGAAAATCTGACAAAGAAACCAAATGTCATCAAATGTAACTTCACCAGAAGTGGAGGGATAAAAATCGCGGCTTTTAAGATCTAATCTATATAATATAAATTGTATGTAAACCTTTTGAATTTGCTTAAGCAAATTATTCAAATAAGTTTACGGAACAAAATCACAAGAATAGAGGATAAGATTTCCTAATGGCAAGGGTTAACTGTGAGCAATTGAAGGGTAGACTGAGATTGCTTTATATAACAAGACAATAAAAGCCGTAAGAGGAATATTAGGGACGAAATTCTTTTGAGGTTCGAAGCAGCAGAGAAAATAAAGACTCAGGATATGGTGACATGACGTATGATGGCAATTACACGGAGTAACGATCAGGGCAGTGCAAAGTCTACTGACTTGATGGGAGGTTCCCAAATATGGGGTTAGAACAAATATTTGTCATTAGAAAAAGGGCTGTACATATATATCTACAGGAAAATAGGTTCTATGATATGCTGTACATAGAACGACGTACAGTGGGGGTAGATTTTAGACGCTAAACTGAAAAGGAAGTTTCCTGATATAGAAAGAGAGAGAGAGAGAGAGAGAGAGAGAGAGAGAGAGAGAGAGAGAGAGAGGAGAGAGAGAGAGAGAGAGAGAGAGAGAGAATTTTAAATCGAAGGCCTAAAATTTCAAGTTATAAGTCTGAAAGAATCATAATTTTTCATCGGCTTCCTAATCCTTGGCAGAAATAGGAAAGAACAAAAGATGGAGAACTAGTGAAAACCTTATTGACAAAACAATTCAAAACTAAATTCATATCTGCCTAACTTATATTGCATGGGAGATGGATGTTTCCTGACCATACAAAGTGAACGATTTCCAATACTTCTAAGGTTTTTTTTTGTTTTTTTTTATTTATTTTTTTTGAAAAAAAAAAAATGATATTTTAATGTTTCAAAGATTCAGTATAACTGCAATATCCTAAAACAAGATTGATTAAAAAAGGAAAACAACTTATTCACCTTTGAAATTTAAGTAGTACTTGAAAATATATATAAAAAAAAAACGGATGAGAAACATTAAATTACACAATGACTTAGTTAAATGACTAAATTTTGTTGTATAATTATCTAACCTCAAATAAACTATTGGGAAGTAGTAAATTTCTTGAATCAGCCAAAACGAATATCCCGTAAATCATTGACAGATTAAAATTCACAGGAACATAGTATTACCAAAAGATTGCAAAACTACAGCAATTTGATATGGACATTTTCACAAAGAAAATCCGGTATCTTTTATGCATTTTATTTCAAGTAAAAGTAGGCCACATATTTACTTATCTATCCATCAATATTTTCCTTGTCTTGATTGCTCTTTCACTCTGTCACTAGAGAGAGAGAGAGAGAGAGAGAGAGAGAGAGAGAGAGAGAGAGAGAGAGAGAGAGAGAGAGAGAGCTTAGACAATTATAAAAACATGGAAAGGATAACGCCATTTTGACCAAAAAATAGTGCCACTGTCGGTTTGTAAAAATTCGATCAAAATAACAAACAAAAAATAGCTATTTGGGAAACCTATCTCTTTCTCTAATGCCTTACAATACTAGAATTTAGTTATGCCTGTTTACCTATCCTTAAGAAATCTATCAGAATTGAATAAAAAAAGAATACACAGTTGAGTAAATGGTTATTTTTATTCTTGCAAATTAAGGCAAAATAATGTGGAAATGTCATTTGCTAAACAATGAAGCCAGTCAAGGAATGATCAGGATGTAACACATAAACCTCAGATATCAAGAATAGTGCATAACTCGCGTAACAGCAAAGCATCGTTATCGTCTCTAACAACTAGAAGATTCTACATTACATGATCACCCAACATCATTTCCAAGACGACCACACATTGCCCTAACGTTAAATTAAATAAAAAAAGCTTTGGAAGCAGCAAATTTCTACCTCTACGTTTCCCACACATTCTCGATTTCCAGGTAACAAGGTCCTACCATTCCAATGCTCATTCTAAACCATCTATCCAATGGTTTCTGGGTCTTTCCATTGCAACATTACTCACCAAACTACTAACCAGTCTTACCAATTTATCGTCGAACACTTTCTTTACAGGCTCTTTCCAACCACATTCGTACTTTTTTTTATTTTTCTTAAAGGTCGAAAACATTATATCGTACTAATAGGATATACGTGACCCGTCAAAAACAATGACTAAATAGTCAGACCCGTCAAAAACAATGACTAAATAGTCAGATAGATACGCATACATATGCAACCCCTCTCACCAGGGTAGGACTACTCCCTATCCCTCCTTCCCCAGGGACGGTGAGAAAGTGTAACCGGATATATATATATAATATATATATATATATATATATATATATATATATATATACATATATATATATATATATATATATATATATACTGTATATATGCGACCGCGCACGTGTGTGTATAGCAAGACCCTTGCTCTTTATTATAAAAGGGAGATGCATATATTAGTCAATCCGCACTCCATTCACAACCATAGTTCTCATCTAACAACTTCTAGATTCATCCAATATGCTTTCCTTGACTCCTCAAATCACTCTGTTCACAAAGAAATTAAATAGTCACAGATACATAATACAGCATTTCTATTAAATTCACCTCCATGACAAAAAACATTCCCTTTCAAAAAATATGGCAATGATCAATTATTCCATTATACATATTCCTGGCGCTGTCTACATTGCAACTATTGCATAACAATTCTAACAATACTCTTATACACACATATATATATATACTTTATGAGAGAGAGAGAGAGAGAGAGAGAGAGAGAGAGAGAGAGAGAGAGAGAGAGAGAGAGAGTATAGAACTGAAAATATGTAAATTTTATGTCAGTATTGTTTCTTTCCTCTTCGCTTTCATAGGGCAACATTTGGAATGGCAAAAGGCAATATTGCAACCTCGGTTAATTCCTAGCCTATAAAGGTCAAAGGTGAAATCCGCCTATCTGAAAATTATCAACAAAAGGTTGTTTTGCGAAAGCAAGAATAAAATTGTATCAGGTTAACATAATTTCTAGAGACTGAGTAGAATTTATTTGGTACATAAACTTGAGTCGAACATTTAACTATTTTGGCTGGTGTGGCTTTATTTTTACGAATACAATGAATGCACTTGAATGACATTCGAACTTTTTAAAAATTCTATTCTTATTATCTATAAGTTGGCGGGAATTTGCAAAACAAGAATACTCTTCATTCTGGTGAGCACACCAGATTTCGCGCAACGATTTCTATATCTAAATTTATTCTTAAAAGAAAACATTTACAGAGCAATAAGAAACATTAATGAAAACAAACCACTTAGTCTCATGATGTCTATTTTTAAGTTGAATTTTATTCAATCTAGCGTCGTAGTAATCCTTCTAGGTTGTGGTAGCCTATTGGAAACGTCCCTACCAAGCGATCTGCTGGACTGGGGTTCGAGACCCGCTCAAGTTTGATAGGTTCTTGTATCTGCAACCTCACCATCCTTGTGAGCTAACGATAGGGCTGGGGAGGCAATAGGTCTACCTGCTGAGTCATCAGCAGCGTTTGCTTGGCCCTCCCTGGTCCTAACTTAGGTGGATAGGAGGCTTTGATCTGCTAGGGCATTATCACTGTCCCTTGCCACTGCCATTTATGAGTGACCTTTAAACCTGACTGTTTTAGCAATTTTTAAGCAAAAGATTCGCAAATGTGAAGAATTATTTTAATGACCACAGTGCAGTCCGAGTTATGATTACTCAAAATTACATGAAGCCAGCAATTCTAATGATTACAAAGATGAAAAAAAGATAAAAGTAAAAAATATAATGGTAGTAAGAAATGAATGATGAAAATAAAAAATCCGTCACCTGAAATTAATGTATAATGCTCTTAGCCTAAACCTTTCCGTTTAAAATCAAGATTTCCTTTGAAAAATTATTTAGAATAATTTCCGATATAAAGTTAATATCACCAGTTATAAATTCAGTCATATGAAACTGCTAAACATGCAGAGAATATATCGAGAAGTATATGTTTTTTAATAAAATTACCTCAATTAAAAGTCAAAGTACCTACAAATATGCCAATTGACCACAAGTAGACAAGCTGTATGTCATCTACTTGTATAACACAACTATTATTTTCTGTATATTAAGGAATATCAAATCACTATGATCTTAAAAACTAGCGATAAACTTGTTTAAGTTATAAACCTAGAAATTTAATCCATTTCGTTCCGATCCAGAGTATGATATTTCACGTACGGCAAAACCCAGACTTCAAAGATGGGATAATTCTTAAAATGTGTCTAGTTTCGCACCAATACCATTAATTAGAAAGACAAGGAGAATTTAAATATCTTTGGTCTATGTCCAAAATGGAAAGAAAGAAAAAACATACAGAACAACCCTTTATCTATAATGGGCAGCACATGCAATGCAGCTGGTAGCAGATGTCGAGGAGTTTCAAATATTTCTCTTTTAATTGCGATGCACACGACAAATGCACATCTGCCTACACCTTACGTTTTTAATTGACAAAGGCGTTACTCTGATTTATTCAGCATCTTTTTCAAACATTCTTACTCATCATTCACTTAAAACACAATTCTAATTTCTTCCTTAGATTAGTGAACAGAAATGACGCTTAAAAAAACACGGCCCATATATCAATATGTTTTAATTTTTTTCACTTCAGAAAAAAAGTGTAAAACTTAATATCTGTTAATGTATGGAGACAGAAAAGGGGCAACAGGGATACGAGAGCAAACTAAAGTAGAGCATATTTTACCAAAATGCAAGAAAAATAAAATGGACAGGGGAAGAATGACAGATAATAGATGGTCATTAAGAATAGCAGAATGGGGGTCTATAGATTGCAAAAGAAGCAGGGAAAGGAAAAGATCACGATTGAAATAAGAGGTAAAAAAAGCGGTTATAGACTGGCATAGAAAGACCATAAACAGACTAGAGTGGACGGACACGTCTGAGGCCTTTGTCCTGCAGTGGACTTGTAAGGGCTGATGAGTATGATGATGATGATGATATCCTCACGAGCTCTAAGAATCACCTTTACCTAATTTACTTCCCGTTTCCAAAGCACTGTTAAACCCCTTCCTTTCTTCCAATAATCAAATAGACATCCCGAATATTATTGACAGATTAAAATTCACTTGCACAAAGCATCACCAAACGATCATGAAATTATAACAATTTGTGAAGAGAATTTTCAGAAAGATTTGCTGGGTTGAAATGGACCGGAAATTCTCCCCCTCCCCCAAAATAGTTAAAACTTATTAAAGAATAGATTACCCAACAAAGCCATGCGCGATATTCTCCAAAATAGTCTGTACATCTGTAATACTAAGAGACATTCAAAACTATCTGCTTATCTACTCTAACTAACAGTATTTGGTATTAGTACAACAAAAAAATAAAACATTATCCCATATAAGTAAAGGCTTATTGCATATCCCTAGTTTTGTTTTCATATCATCTTTCCCTATTTACTTAAATAAATGGTGTTTCTCATAAATGAATGATACTAAAATGTAGACAGTTTAAAAAATGTGCTGTATCTGAAACAAGAGAAATTAGTTCTAAAGCCAAAAATTCCTTGGAGATAGCAGAGATGAATAACCGAGGACAGACATATGTCTTAAGTTTAAATCAAGCGAGAAACTTTTCGTTCCAAAATGTCTGATGGATGTTGAAGCAATGCAACAGTTCTGCCTCTCCAGTGTCTGATGGAGTGTT
>NC_090727.1:95431199-95446199 GCF_036898095.1 Palaemon carinicauda | reverse complement strand
CTCTTGCTGGCGCGGGGAGGGGCTCCCCCACTCTCGCAGGCGCGGGGAGGGGCTCCCCGCTCTCGCTGGCGCGGGGAGGGCCCCCCCCTCTCGCTGGCGCGGGGAGGCCCCCCCCCCGCTCTCGCTGGCACGGGGAGGGGCCCCCCTGCTCTCGCGGAGGGTCCCCCCCCCTCTCGCTGTAACGGGGAGGGGGCCTCCCGCTCTCGCTGGCGCGGGGAGGGGGACCCCGCTCTCGCCGACGCGGGGAGGGGGCCCCCACTCTCGCTGGCGCGGGGAGGGGGCCCCCTCCGCTCTCACTGGCGCGGGGAGGGCCCCCCCGGCTCTCGCTGGCGCGGGGAGGGCCCCCCCCCCCGCTCTCACTGCCACGGGGAGGGCCCCCCCCTCTCGCGGAGGGTACCCCCCCTCTCGCTGTCACGGGGAGGGGGCCTCCCGCTCTCGCTGGCGCGGGGAGGGGGACCCCGCTCTCGCCGACGCGGGGAGGGGGCCCCGCACTCTCGCAGCCACGGGGAGGGGGCCCCCTCCGCTCTCACTGGCGCGGGGAGGGCCCCCCCGGCTCTCGCTGGCGCGGGGAGGGCCCCCCCCCCCGCTCTCACTGCCACGGGGAGGGCCCCCCCTCTCGCGGAGGGTCCCCCCCTCTCGCCGTCGCGGGGAGGGGGGGCCCCCCTCTCGCTGTCGCGGGGAGGGGGCCCCCCCTCTCTCGCTGGCACGGGGAGGGGGCCCCCGCTCTCGCTGGCGCGGGGAGGAGGGCCCCCGCTCTAGCTGGCGCGGGGAGGGGGCTCCCCGCTCTCGCTGGCGCGGGGAGGGGGCCCCCGCTCTCGCTGGCGCGGGGAGGGGGGCCCCCGCTCTAGCTGGCGCGGGGAGGGGGGCCCCCGCTCTCGCTGGCGCGGGGAGGGGGGCCCCCGCTCTCGCTGGCGCGGGGAGGGGGCTCCCCACTCTCGCTGGCGCGGGGAGGGGGCCCCCGCTCTCGCTGGCGCGGGGAGGGGGGCCCAAGCTCTAGCTGGCGCGGGGAGGGGGCTCCCCGCTCTCGCTGGCGCGGGGGAGGGGGCCCCCGCTCTCGCTGGCGCGGGGAGGGGGGCCCAAGCTCTAGCTGGCGCGGGGAGGGGGCTCCCCGCTCTCGCTGGCGCGGGGAGGGGGCCCCCCCTCTCGCTGGCGCGGGGAGGGGGCTCCCCACTCTCGCTGGCGCGGGGGAGGGGGCCCCCGCTCTCGCTGGCGCGGGGAGGGGGGCCCAAGCTCTAGCTGGCGCGGGGAGGGGGCTCCCCGCTCTCGCTGGCGCGGGGAGGGGGCCCCCCCTCTCTCGCTGGCACGGGGAGGGGGCCCCCGCTCTCGCTGGCGCGGGGAGGAGGGCCCCCGCTCTAGCTGGCGCGGGGAGGGGGCTCCCCGCTCTCGCTGGCGCGGGGAGGGGGCCCCCCCTCTCTCGCTGGCACGGGGAGGGGGCCCCCGCTCTCGCTGGCGCGGGGAGGAGGGCCCCCGCTCTAGCTGGCGCGGGGAGGGGGCTCCCCGCTCTCGCTGGCGCGGGGAGGGGGCCCCCCCTCTCTCGCTGGCACGGGGAGGGGGCTCCCCGCTCTCGCTGTCGCGGGGAGGGGGCCCCCCCTCTCTCGCTGGCACGGGGAGGGGGCCCCCGCTCTCGCTGGCGCGGGGAGGAGGGCCCCCG
Source organism: Palaemon carinicauda (assembly GCF_036898095.1). NCBI lineage: Eukaryota > Metazoa > Arthropoda > Malacostraca > Decapoda > Palaemonidae > Palaemon > Palaemon carinicauda. The sequence goes on along the minus strand of NC_090727.1, from coordinate 95,444,548 downwards.
CTCTAGCTGGCGCGGGGAGGGGGCTCCCCGCTCTCGCTGGCGCGGGGAGGGGGCCCCCGCTCTCGCTGGCGCGGGGAGGGGGTCCCCGCTCTAGCTGGCGCGGGGAGGGGGGGCCCCCGCTCTCGCTGGCGCGGGGAGGGGGGCCCCCGCTCTCGCTGGCGCGGGGAGGGGGCTCCCCACTCTCGCTGGCGCGGGGAGGGGGCCCCCGCTCTCGCTGGCGCGGGGAGGGGGGCCCAAGCTCTAGCTGGCGCGGGGAGGGGGCTCCCCGCTCTCGCTGGCGCGGGGAGGGGCCCCCGCTCTCGCTGGCGCGGGGAGGGGGGGCCAAGCTCTAGCTGGCGCGGGGAGGGGGCTCCCCGCTCTCGCTGGCGCGGGGAGGGGGCCCCCCCTCTCGCTGGCGCGGGGAGGGGGCTCCCCACTCTCGCTGGCGCGGGGAGGGGGCCCCCGCTCTCGCTGGCGCGGGGAGGGGGGGCCAAGCTCTAGCTGGCGCGGGGAGGGGGCTCCCCGCTCTCGCTGGCGCGGGGAGGGGGCCCCCGCTCTCGCTGGCACGGGGATGGGCTCCCCGCTCTCGCTGGCGTGGGGACGGGCTCCCCCGCTCTCTTAAGCATTCGCTAGGTACAAGTCACACGATTCCTTCCACAATGGCATCGTCTTAGTCTGTTTCTTTGAAAGGTTTCCAAGAAGCCATATTTTTTCATTATGCACACCCCAATTTAGTTATGCTGCGGTAATTTACTTGCAATTGAATTCGATTCTCGATTGCATGGAACCTGGGAATTATAAAAAATAGAAAGAACACGAGGGAGAAACTGTCGAACTAGAAAGATTTCCCACTTATTAATATTATCACTATTGGTAAAATCATTAAAATTATTATTATTAAAATCATTACTGTAATTTCAATTGTTAAAATCATTCTAAAATGTGTTTTACATCCCTGGAATAAGAGATGAAATGTAGTCATACTAATGATATGTATCAAAATATTTGTTGCAATTGTGATTTTACGATAAATTAACATTATCATTGAACTACTTAATCATCATCATCGTCGAAACAACAACAGAGGTCGTTACTATATCCTTTCCATTCGTAACGTTTCAGTCTAAGAATAACGTAAATAAATGAAAGTATCAGAAAATGTAGTACATATAACCAGTCTTTTGATAAATATATGAGGAAGAACGGAAAGATAAAGAGGATCATTACCCCTTCGCTTCACTTCCTCTCTCTCTCTCTATAGAGAATCTCAGACGATGAAGTTCCCTATCATAAAAAGTAAATCCTATGCACTATATTACAGGGATCTGTGTGTGTGTGTGTGTGTGTGTGTAGAATCTCAGACGACGTCGATTTAGTATTATGGAAATTAATCTTACTAACTTTAACACAGGTGCTCTCTCTCTCTCTCTCTCTCTCTCTCTCTCTCTCTCTCTCTCTCTCTCCTCAGAAGAAGAATATAAATATATATATATATATATATATATATATATAAATATGTATATACTCTTAATGTTCTAGGTATTCTATTAGTCAAGACCAACACATTCCAAAATCTGGCATGTACAAAATAAAATAAAAATCGACCTCCTATGTATCTACTTTGAAACATTAATTTTCCAATTATATTGCCAGATCACGTTCAAATAATTCCGTCAATAATATATCCTCCAATCCTGCAAAAACCTTCATTACCTTACATCCATACCTCTTTCTTTCTTGTTCAAAATGTTTCCATTAAAGGTTTAGAATACTTGGCTCCCAATGAACACATACGATCGTCTCTATGTAATCGTATTTACACTAAAATAGCATAAATTCCATACCATATATTTGCAAACTCCCTAGAATTATCAGAAAAGTTGTTATCCCTCTAATTCGCTGCAAATCTATGCTTTTTCTTATTCTATTATTTAACATGCATTTTCATGTTTCCTGCCAACCTTAGAAAATTACAATTCATAAACTTTAATTTTACAAAATCTTGCAAGGCTCAGTAAGGATTCATCTTCTCTCCAATATTACGGAATTTTATAAATCCATTCATTCTGAATTCAAGAAAATTCTTTAAACATGTAAGCTACAGTATTTTATCAAATACTTACAGTAAAATGTACTGTACTATATAGTTGACTGCACTGTGTGTGTGTTGTGTATTGCAGAAGTACGGGTACACGAGAGACCCTTATTGCCTTATTCTATGTTTGGGTTCCCCCAGGTCCCTCAGTGTGAGGCACCTCGTATATCCACCAGAGAGTTGCTAATGCATTTTCCGGTGTATTTTGCATCATCCAGTCTTGGATGGTCTGGGATGCATCTTAGGTATTTATCGAGCTTATTCTTAAACACATCTACGCTCACTCCTGATATGTTTCTTAGATGAGCTGACAGCGCAATAAATAGTCGCTGCGTTATCGATGCTGGTGCGTAGTGGATTAATGTCCTGTGGGCCTTCCTTAGTTTTCCTGATATAGTTTTGGGCACTATTAATCTACCTCGGCTTGCTCTTTCTGATATTCTTAGCTCCATGATGTTTTTAATAATTCTTTCCATTTGCTTCCATGCTTGTATTATCATGTAGCGTTCTCTTCTCCTTTCTAGACTGTATAACTTTAAAAATTGCAGTCTTTCCCAGTAGTCAAAGTCCTCAACTTCTTCTATTCTAGCAGTATAGGACCTTTGTACACACTCTATTTGTGCAATATCCTATTGGTAGTGTGGGTACCATATCACATTGCAGTACTCCTGTGTACTACGTACATAAGTTTTGTAAAGCATAATCATGTGTTCCGCTTTTCTTGTTTTAAAGTGTCTGAATATCATTCCCATTTTTGCTTTACATTTAGCCAACCGTGTTGCTATTTGGTCATTGCATAACATATTCCTGTTTAACATTACACCAAGGTCTTTATTGCTTCCTTGTTTGTGATTACCTCGTTATTAGGTCTCCTGTATGCACATACCATTCCTTCTCTGTTTCCATAGTTTATCGATTCGAATTTACCGGAGTTAAATGCCATCCTGTTTATCTCCGCCCATTCATATATTTACTTTAGATCTCTTTGGAGTGAGTTCCTATCTTCATCACAAGTAATTTCTCTACTTATTCTTGTGTCATCGGCGAAACTTCTCACTACAGAGTTTTTAACATCACAGTCTATGTCTAAGATCATAATAACAAACAGCAGTGCAGCTAATACCGTACCTTGTGGCACACCCGATATTACCTGGGCTTCATCTGATTTCTCATTATTTACAACCACTATCTGTTTTCTGTTTTGCAGAAATTCTTTTACCCATTTTCCTATCTTTCCCACAATATTATGCTTTATCATTTTCTTTCTCTAATATATTATGGTCCACCTTGTCAAAGGCTTTTGCAAAATCTAGATAGATCACATCTGTGTCTTTTTTATTTATCATATTTTTGTATATGTTTTCATAGTATGCTATCAGTTGGGTTTGTGTACTTTTTCCGGGCACAAAACCGTGTTGACCTATATTAAATAAATTATTTTTAACCAAATGATTCATTATTTTCTTATTTATTACCCTTTCATACACTTTCATAATATGTGATGTTAGACTAACAGGTCTATAATTGCTTGCCTCTAGTCTTGATCCACTTTCGAAGATAGGGGTTATATAAACTAATTTATGTTTAACATATATCTCGCTCATATCTACACTTTGTCTTAGCAGTATTGCAAGTGGCTTCGCTATAATGTGTGCAGTTTTTTTAACAAAATCGCTGGAACTCCATCTGGTCCGGCCGCCGATCCATTTTTAATTTCGCTTACACCCTGCACAATATCTACTTCACTAATATCTATATCCATTATAGATTCAACATTTTCTTTTCTTATTTCTGTTTCATTATTCTCATTCGCAATTCTTGGCGTGAACTCACTCTTATATTTTTCTGCTAATATGCATATTTCCTTTTTTTTATTCGTTAACCGTCCTTCAATTCTTAGAGGGCCTATTTCTAATCTCTTCAAGATTCCATATGAGCTTGGTCAATTAACAACAATGAATTTTAAAATTCTTGATCACTGTCAATGAAATTTACGTCTCGTTCCATTAGTTTATGATAATTAGATTAGAGAGCGAGGGTCATGCCATCCATTTAGGCTCATTAACGACTAATCTTAGGTAAAAGCAGGAAAATGTTACGGCGAAATTGGTATTCCTTAATGGGGATCGCGACTTTTTTCAATGGTGTTAAAATAACGGTGAGATTAAAATCTCAATAGAAAGCTGTTCCTCGCGTTGATATTATTGTTTCTCACCTCCATCTACATTTCTTTATAATTACTCAAAAATATGTTTGAATCATCTCTAAATACAATAATCAAAATTACCTTATACGATAATAAAAAAATAAATAATGAATAACATAAACCGTTTTGGCCCGAAGCAATAAAATTAAGGTTGATTTTTCCCAATTGAGACACCCTACCATACAACAAACGCATCAAATCACAAGGGACAAGAAAATCTCTCTTATTCATTATCTTCATCAACGAGAAGAACAATAACGTAAACTAATCAATCTCGACGTTTACTCATCATCTGAAACTCAATCCTTTGGAAAGAAGAATATCAAAGTCCTCAACTGCATAGTAAGCTGGTCTTCCAAAGTCTGAAGCAAACTGTATTTGAGAACTGCAAGATTCAACATCAGCACTTAAGTTCAAAGGATAGCCAGAATCCATTCGATGGCCGGTAAGAATCACAGCGGAAAACCTTCGTTGATATTTTCTATTTCGTTATCATTTCCAATAAGGGAAAAAAACTTTTAAAATAAATTACTGTAATCCTTTAAGATTATAAACGATTAGAAGTTTTTATCGAATACGCTGTTGTGGTCAATCAATAATTAATTGTTTTGATTGTCAATTTGTAAACAAAAATAAATCAAAATAAGGAGATTCATAACGTAATGATAAAGGATTGCATAATGTTTATTGCACGGAAAATATCGTTTCAAAAAAAGGTTTAAAAATTTTGCCAGGTGACGAAGCATATAAAATTACGAGAGAGAGAGAGAGAGAGAGAGAGAGAGAGAGAGAGAGAGAGAGAGTATACAAAATGCAACTTCTCGAAAATAGGTAATAGATTGGGTAGGGCACTAGCCACCCGTTGAAATACTACCGCAAGAGTGTTATTGAGTACTTTGACTGGCCACACAGTACCACATTTTATCGCTCTCTCAGGTTAATGCTCATTTTACCTTTGCCTACACATACAACAAATAGTCTGGCCTATTCTTTCCACATTCTCCTCCGTCATTATCTTATACAACTGACAACACTGAGATTACCCAACATTTCTCCTTCACTCAAAGGGTTAACTATTGCGTTATAATTGTTCAGTGGCCACTTTCCTCTTGGTAAGGGTAGAAGAGACTCTTTAGCTATGGTAAGCAGCTCTTCTATGAGAAGGACACTCCAAAATCAAAACACTGTTCGCTAGTCTTGTGCAGTGCCATAGCCTCTGTGCCATGATCTTCCAATGTCTTGAGTTAAGAGTTTTCTTGATTGAGTGTAAACGCGACACACTATTCTATCTAATTTCCCTTCCTCTAGTTTTTGAGTTTTACTGTTCTTAAAATATTTGTACTTTAATTGTTCATTGTTACTCTTATAGTTGATTCATTTCCTTGTTTCCTATCCTCACTGGACTATTTTCACCTGTTAGAGCTCTCGGGCTTCTAGCATCTTTCTTTTTCAACTAGGGTTGTAGCTAAGCTAGTAGTAATAATGTAAGTGTGTACATTTATACATAGTAATATATATATATATATATATATATACATATATACATATACATATATATATATATATATATATATATAAAAGATAAAATTTCAAAACAAAACTTTACGCATAACTTTAAAAGATCAATGAACAAAGAATGTTCCCCTTTTTATTTCATTTTTACGTCGTGTAATACGTCTTTCTCAGAAAACTTACCCGTCTGTCATAAAAAAAGAAAAAAATATATATAGACCTTTCTTAAATTCTCGAACAAATAACACCACCAAATTTACGGAATCGCGACCTCATGTGCTGGAAGAAAATTCAGAAGTGATATACCCTAATGGCTGTTAATCTCATGGCTGTTAATCTCACTAAAACGTTTCGAACATTTATTGCAAGGGTTTTCAAAATACGCTTTAAGAATAACGACAGAATTTTGTCGAATTTCATCGCAAAACTACCATCATTTCCCTAACCATTTCCCCACCTATAAAACTACATATACAATTAGGGCTATTCATGATCTTATTACCTCAATGAACAGAGCGAACAGAGTGAAATATTACTGCAATTAAGGACTACGTTTTGCGAAGTAACTATGACGTGGTTCCCCTTTAATAGGGAGTTTTACAACAATCTTAGTGTGCATAATAATTTAGATGGTGTTAGCTAACATCGTCTCCCCTATTCAGTAATAAATTGGATATAAGACACAGAGACTCGATATCAGAAAAGTGAATAATAAAAAGATTAAACAACAGCAAATAAAATTCGATAGAAAATAACATGATTTAGGGACATCTTGATCATCGTAATAAATACTACACCGAGAAGATTAGGCGTTTTACACGTTTTAATCCTCCAGATTAACATGCCCACACGAGAGAGAGAGAGAGAGAGAGAGAGAGAGAGAGAGAGAGAGAGAGAGAGAGAGGGGGAATGAATCGTATATCAGCTGAATATATGACGGATACCTCATTTATTGATTTATTGTTGATGAGATCGGCTTTCCTATATTAAATAATAATTCGCACATGAACATAATTTTACCTACGAGTACAGGGTATGTCGTTGTCCATTGGAAAAAGAAAACTATATTCCTTATTCAGTATACATACATAAATACACACACAGACACACACACACACACACACATATATATATATATATATTTATATATATTATATACATACATATACACATACACACATTATATATATATATATATATACACACACACACATATATATATATATATATATATAAACAAGGTTGAAACAAAAGTAGGGACAGTAATTGATAAAATTTATTGTTATATTATACATACATTCATATATATTGATATGATTATACTTTGATGAAAAATATTGAAATTCAAAATTAAATTCTATGAATATTCATACAACTTTCTAAAGTGGACAAAAAGCAGTTACGCTATAAAATAAAAGTTAGAAGAGGTTGAACAGCAATTGGGGAGCTGGAAATAAAAACAAAGTTGTAAAGTAAATGCAGCAAGAGACCAATGGAAAGCAGCAAAGAGCCCCAAGTGATGCCTACAATGCACCACGTGAAGCGTATTGACAGCAATACCCTTCTACAGGGCACGACGTGTGTACTCATTATGTAAAAATTCTCTCTCTCTCTCTCTCTCTCTCTCTCTCTCTCTCTCTCTCTCTACTATAAGTATACAAAAATGTTTGCAAAGTGTTTACTCTTGAGTTCAACAAAGATGAAATGCGTTTTCACTTAGTATGTGTGAAGGAATTTCATTGGCCTACTGTACATATGAATGAAAATAACAAACGTTTCAAAGTTCATCCCGAGAGAACGACATAAGTAATAAAACAGCATAGCTTCTTATGTTACCATTTGCTGTTAAGTGAGATGAAAAAATTAAGCTTGGTTGCTAGCTTGCAGCCACAGCATTAAATAATAAAACAAGTTACATTTAACTCAGTAAATTAATTCCAACGGTGATTAACTTACATTAACAAACGTAGCATCAGAGAGAGAGAGAGAGAGAGAGAGAGAGAGAGAGAGAGAGAGATTTTCTGTCTGAATCCTTTCAAATGAATCGGTTATTAGTCTTCAAGATTCTTATTTTGATTTTCATGACTGCCTTTCTGATTCCACTTGTCGTTGATCCCTTTCTTCTTAGAAGAAAGAAGTCTTCAAAACAAGAATCTTGAAGACTTCTTCTAGATCTCCATGAGGAAGAAGAAGTCTTCAAAACAAGAATCTTGAAGACTTCTCCGTCATGGAGAGAAAGAAGAAGTCTTCATGATTCTTGTTTTGCTTTTCATGACTGCCTACCTGATTCCACTTGTCGTTGACCCCTTTCTTCTTACAAGAAAGAAGTCTTCAAAACCAGAATCTTGAAGACTTCTTCTTCTTCCTCATGGAGAGAAAGAAGTCTTCAAGATTCTTGTTTTGCTTTTCATGACTGCCTACCTGATTCCACTTGTCGTTGACCCCTTTCTTCTTACAAGAAAGAAGTCTTCAAAACCAGAATCTTGAAGACTTCTTCTTCTTCCTCATGGAGAGAAAGAAGTCTTCAAGATTCTTGCTTTGCTTTTCATGACTGCCTTCCTGATTCCACTTGTTGTTGATCCCTTTCTTCTTATAAGAAAGAAGTCTTCAAAACAAGAATCTTGAAGACTTCTTCTTTCTCTCCATGAGGAAGAAGAAGTCTTCAAAACAAGAATCTTGAAGACTTCTTCTTTCTCTCCATGAAGAAGAAGTCTTCAAAACAAGAATCTTGAAGACTTCTTCTTCCTCATGGAGAAAAAGAAGTCTTCAAGATTCTTGGTTTGTTTTTCATGACTGCCTTCCTGATTCCACCCTTCATGTTTTTTTTTTAAAAATAAGCTAGATACAGGAACACACTATTGTTGGCTGGGCAGGGCTCCCCCCTTCCTGCTAGCCCGGAGGGCCTCCCCCTTCCCGCTGGCAGGGCGGGGCTCCCCCTTCCCGCTGGCAGGGCGGGGCTCCCCCCTTCCCGCTGGCAGGGCGGGGCTCCCGCCTTCCCGTTGGTAGGGTGGGGCTCCCCCCTTCCCGCTGGCAGGGCGGGGAACCCCCCTTCCCGCTGGCAGGGCAGGGCTCCCCCCTTCCCTCTGACAGGGCGGGGCTCCCCCCCCCTTGTCGCTGGCAGGGCGGGGCTCCCCCTTTCCCGCTAGCAAATCGCACTATAAAGACGTAGTGCAACAGTTTATCGGTAACTTGATAATATCAGCTTAGAAGTCATTGTGAAAAATAATCTTAATACGACTGAATGGATAAGAAAAGTAAAAGGAAAGTCGAAGATAAATAACCCTATGAAGCCCAAAATTAAAATGTCAATATTTCCATAACCCCTTTATTTAACCACAACCGCGAAAAAACTTATTTCTTGCGAGTTTGATATTTAAATTATATATATATATATATATATATATAGAGAGAGAGAGAGAGAGAGAGAGAGAGAGAGAGAGAGAGAGAGCCTAGACAACATTACTAGCAATACCTTCCACATTGCCAATGAATAATGCAAACCCAGATATCTTCATTTCCTTTACCCAATTATAAGTATTTTACAGCAGTTATTTCCTGGCAATAGCAAAGAGCCCAGCAGTACAGAAAAACGTCTAATTGTCACTGATTGACGCTCTCTCTTCCTCTCTTGTACAAAGCATCACTGGTATAGCAGGAAAATTGTTACAATACCACAGCATCAAGGCCATTTCTTTTCTCTCGTAAACTGCAAATAAAACTTCCCATGTGTAATCTCTCTCTCTCTCTCTCTCTCTCTCTCTCTCTCTCTCTCTCTCTCTCTCTTCCAATATTTCGATGTAATTGCTCTTCAAGTCTCCCCTCGAAGAACTTCAAGATCTATCTAATCTTGGTCAGTTTCGCTTTAATTAGCGATACACTAGAGGATTAACTTCCCATCGCCTCCCTCCAGATGGTATTTCTTCTCCATAACAATATCAGTCACCACTTTCGACAAATTAAGAAGACTGAACGTGGAAAAGAATACTCAACTATGGCTGATCAACTCAAGATAGGATTCCTAGCTCTCCCAAAATATACCTAAGCCTTTTGTTACCAGTCCTGAGGTGTATCTTTAGTAAAATTTCGTAAAATATACTATAAAAGAACTCTCTACATGGCCATGCATGATGAACAAACCGAGCTAGAAAAATTAATCGATTACTATGGGGTGAGAAGCCTATCTCACAAAAATAACATCCCTAGCTCTCCCAAAATATACCCAAGCTTATTGTTACCAATCACGAGGTCCACCTTTCGTAAAAAGTTCGTAAAAAATAGTCAAATAACTATCTACATAATCATGCAAACAGTAGATGAAGAAACAGAGCTAAAAACATGTCCTCATAAGATTATTATGTCTTGACATAACGCATTCCGGCCAACGAAAATAATGTTAAAAAAAGTTTAAGAAGAACTCTAAAACCATTTCGGCGGAACACGAGGCTCCCAGATAATGTTCTCAAGTAGGGAACCATGCTGCAGATGGCCCAGGGAAATCATAAATACAAATTTAGTAGGGCCACAGTTCTCGAATTCTTCCTCTAAAAGAATGGCCACAATGCTGGAATTTCTTCCTCATGTAGTGTGGTGTTATGAGACTAGATCAATTCATTTACATTTAAATAAATGAGTTTCTAACAAGCATGGTTAAAATCCTTAGAAGCTTCATGAACGATTCTACACATCATTGGAAACACCAGTGTGTTACAAAGGCATAATACAAAGTATGTTCTATAGCAGATAAAGACAACTTGGTTTTCATTTCAGTACACCATACACTGTCTACGAAAATAGTGTTGTCCCTTAATCCTCATTATAATGTCGTCTGGTTAACGTTCAACAGGTTACAGGAATATTACAGGTTACATTACACAATTGCCAGATACTTACTTTCTTTGTTAATTCATCATTCCATAAGAAAAATTGAATTTACAAATCTAAGAAACATTCATACCTTCTTGTAGAGACACATCCCCGGAGGCAGTCTCAAACGACACATACCTGCAAAATCAGACACAAAATGTTAAACGAGTAAGGAAAGAAATAGATAATGTACAATTAAATCTGATAATAAACTAGTTGACACATGACCTTCATATTAACTACCTTCAACCTACTGCTCTTGATGTCCTTTGATAACGTAATTTGAAGCCTCCATCCCTAAAGATTTCTAAATAATTCACGGCCATTATGATAACTGAAAAAGACCGAAAAAGGAGACATCTGGACGTGAAGTCTTTGGAGGATTTTGTCAAATAATTAATAAACGAATGCATAAGAAATATACCAAGAAAAGGTCAAATGACCTCTCTCTCTCTCTCTCTCTCTCTCTCTCTCTCTCTCTCTCTCTCTCTTACTCTGCAATTCAAATTTAACAACTGAGGACTTAAATATAAACCTTGCTATGTTAATACCAGAAAAAGTTATCTAACGTTACATTTTTTACTACCAGCAGCACATCAATAATAAGCGGTTTTGGATCTTATATATATATATATATATATATATATATATGAATGTATTTTAAGTCATACTAAATTAATCGCAAAAAAATAAGAGGAATGAGTCTGTCGACTTCACGCTCGATATTCAAAATAAGGAATTTAGGTTCCTTAGTAATACTGTCAATCCAATCAACTTATTCCCCCCCCCCCCCCTTCTCCCCAGGCCTTCCTCATTTCAGATTACTATCGACGGATCTTTATAAGACGACAACAACACCAAAAACAAAACATTGTGTAGAAGAACTTATCTTATCAATTGAAGACATATAATTACATTCAACCATTCTGTGAATATCGCTTTATATAGGGATCATATGAATTGGAATAAAAAAAATCTAAATGTTATTGGCCGCTAAAATAAGAAAGTCGCTGGTATTTCAATAGCATCCTTTGCCTGTGAACAAAGATCAAGTTGTTAGTCATTATTCTAAGAATTATTACAACCACAAAAATGCTTTTTTAAAAGAACATAAGTTACAAAATACAGGACAAGATGATGCGATAAAGTGAATTAGAATTACACAATCGTTCATGAGAAAAGTAACCTGACATATACTAGATTTTAACTTTATATTCTAGCTTTATATTTTCATCACAGAAAACACACACACACTTCCATATATATATATATATATATATCCCTGCATTTGCATACATATACTGTATATACACATATATACCTGCATATATACATACATATATATATATATATATATATATAATTTTAAGTGCCAGAAATCATGAGATGAAAATAGAATTCAAGAAGAACCAGGAAAATTCCAAGACAAACTTGAACTTCCTTAAAGGAGATATCAAATAAATATAGTAAAAGCCCAATAACAATTTCTGAGGTGATGCCATTACATTATTGATACATCTCTCTCTCTCTCTCTCTCTCTCTCTCTCTCTCTCAGGAACTGAGAGCACAATCAATCAGCATCTCAGCCACCCACACCAACCTTCCATTTCCACCCGGCCTCTTGCAGGCTCTGGTGAAGCGACACCCTCGATTGATGATTGATGGACTCGACTGAATAGGAATTAAAAAGATAACAATATTAGCAAGAGAAACACACTTCTTTGATGAAAAAGGGCGTAATTACACGAATCTAGAGAGGCTTTCTTCTGTGACAGGTCAAATAAATGTTTTTGTTAGGGTACGCTTTTTCTAAGCGGACACTGGAACACACGAGTAGAGAAGAGAGTAGCCATTCATCTTCTATAAACTGGATTGGCAAATAGATTTTCCTTAGATCCTTAAGTCTACGAATCGCTCAAACTGGGATACTTGTTTAAGCTCTGCAAGCAAGAGGGACTTTTGATGCCAGTGCAGAGAGGACTGGCGCCCGGCCATATACCTCTGATCTAATAGCCATACTGAATCAGGATTCAGACTCTGACAGTCTATACCGTCTTTCAACCAATTAAGGAGAGGGAGAAAGAGAGAGAGAGAGAGAGAGAGAGAGAGAGAGAGAGAGAGAGAGAGAGAGAGAGTCCATCTCTACATTTTAAAGCAACTTGAACCAGTGTTCATTCTTAATAACAAAATTACAAGAATTACAAATACACAATTACAGTAAAAAAAAAAATAAATAAAAATCCCAAAAGCCCAGCAACTATTTCTGAGCTGTTGCTACTGAAATATTAACTCACTCTCTCTCTCTCTCTCTCTCTCTCTCTCTCTCTCTCTCTCTCTCTCTCGCAGGAACTGAAAGCACAATCAATTAGCATCTCAGCCACCCACATCAACCTTCCATTTCCACCTGGCCTCTTGCAGGCTCTTGTGAAGCGACACCCTCCATTGATGATTGATGGACTCGACTGAACAGGAATTAAAAAGATAACAGTATTAGCAAGAGAAACCCTCTTCTTTGATGAAAAAGGGCGTAATTACACGAATCTAGAGAGGCCTTCTTCTGTGACAGGTCAAATAAATATGTTTTTGTTAGGGTACGCTTTTTCTTAGCGGACACTGGAACACACGAGATGAGAAGAGAGTAGCCATTCATCTTCTATAAACTGGATTGGCAAATAGATTTTCCTTAGATCCTTA
>NC_090727.1:95393699-95426199 GCF_036898095.1 Palaemon carinicauda | reverse complement strand
ATATATATATGTGTGTGTATATATATATGTATATATATATATATATATATATATATATATATATATACAGTATATATATATATATACTCTTCTTAAATATGTAAATTCTGTTTATAAGCACAGCAAGTTTTGAAGTTAATGTTAGTGGAGTCCTATCAAATGGATTTCCAGTGAACAGGAGAGGGGAAACAAATAAATAAATAAATAAAAAATGAACAATTAATATAAAATATTTTAGGAAGAGTAACAACATTAAAATAAATCTTTTATGTATCATGCCAAGTTCTATTTTCGTTCCACTCGACACCTCCCCAAAGGCAATTTCCGGCTGAATTAAAGATTCTCTGGAGCGTCCATGAACCCCCGGCAATTCGAGTGAAGAAGGCAAGAGTAATCGAGTCAGAATTTCCTGTAAATATTCACCTAGAAATAATGGACTCTGGATTCAAGTTCCCCTTTAAGGGATCGCACTTACATGAAACTATATTATTACCATTATTAGTAAATGCTAAGCTACAACCCTAGTTGGAAAAGCAGGATACTATAAGCCCAAGGGCCACAAAAGGGAAAATAGCCCTGTGAGGAAAGGAAACAATGAAAAATGAAATATTTTAAGAATAGTAACAACATTAAGATAAATATTTCCTATATAAATAATAAAAACTTCAAGAGGAAGAGAAACTAGATAGAACATTGTGCCCGAGTGTATCCTCAAGAAAGAGAACCCTAACCTAAGACAGTGGGAGACCATGGTACAGAGGCTATAGCAATACCCAAGACTAGAGAACAACAGTTTGATTTTGGAGTGCCCTTTTAATAGAGGAGCTGCTTACCATAGCTAAAGAGTCTCTTCTACCCTTACCAAGAGGAAAGTAGCCACTCAACAATTACATTGCCGTTGTTAACCCCTTGGGTGATGAAGAATTGTTTGGTAATCTCAGTGTTGTCAGGTGTATGAGGACAGAGGAAAATCTGTAAAGAATAGGTGTCTGTGTAGGCAAATGGGAAAATGAACCGTAACCAAACAGAAGGATCCAATGTAGTACTGTCTGGCCAGTCAAAGGACCCCCTAACTCTCTAGCCGTAGTATCTCAACGGGTGGCTGGAGCCCTGGCCAACCTACTACGATTATATAAATGTTTTCCACAATAGAAATGTTTCCGAAAGCTTTGTCCCCTGACCCCGTCAAATTTAGCTTGCTTTGTTTTCTTTTAAATGCCCCTTATGTAAAAAAAAAAAAAAAAAAAAAAAAAAAAAAAAAAAAAAAAAAAAAAAAAAAAAAAAACTTATATAAATATGAAAGATGAAATGCAAATATATTCCTTCATTTAATTTAGCATCAGCCCGTCTGCTTTAAAAAGGTTCATTCTCTGAATTACCGAAACTCCTAATAACACAATACATCACTACAGTGCTTGAGCATTCTATTTCGTCGTGAGGCCCATTACTGCCATTTACTCTAAGGATACGTCTTACATCTCACATATGCCTATAAAAAAAAAGACTTAACCTGAGGCCCAGAAAATATATGATAGCCTATTGGAAACACTCCTACTAGGCAATCTGTTGAACGGAGGTTCGAGACTCGCTCAAGCTCGACAGTTTTTAATAGAGTGAGCTAGGGATGGAGGTTATATGTCTACCTGCTGAATAATAAGCAGCCATTGCCTTGCCCTCCCTGATCCTAGCTTGGATGGAGAGGGGGCGTGGGCGCTGATCATGAGTGTATATGATCAGTCTCTGGGACATTGTCCTGTTCCTTTTCCCTGCCATTCATTATATGATAAGCACAAAATTGTTTCTCTGGAATTTGATGAACTTGAGTTTAATAAATGCCATACGGTACGGTAGAAAATATAATAAGTAAATTTTTCATGTTAAGTAGCAAGTCAATTATGCCACATATTATTTAGAATATAACATTCCTTCATGAATCTCAATTTTGAATAAATCTGATGATGATTTTCTCATTAAATCGAGGATATAATTTGACAATAAGCAAATCAAATCCGCAACCTCACATTAAATGACAAAAATCCTACAATACAAAACTTCCACACAACGGCCATTTCCTTTCAGTTAGAAATGACCATCAAAAAGAAGGAAGAGGAATCTTCCAATGATCTTACATTGTTAAAAGAAGAAAAAAAAATAATTTTTAATCAGAAATTCTCCGTAAAATTATACTGTTCTCAGCCGTATTTCAGTAAAATACAGGCGACCGTAATTTTACCCTGAATTGTTATTATCTTTAACGGGATGGTGACCTGATTTAACTCCTTTACGTCAATACATCCGTTTTTAAAACGGTTAACGCCTGGCAGCATTTATTCCAGAATTTTGACCGTTTTTCTGACGTAAAGTTTTAAGCGTAGATACTACTTTATCATCCGCTTCAGACTTATAACCAAGACCTTCTCCATCATATAACTCAAAACTACAAAGTATTGTAGAAGTTTTATTCCAGCTACGATCAGAATGTGGAATGATCATCCTAATCAAGCAGTTGAATCGGTGGAACTTCAAAGGTTCAAATTTGCAGCGAATGATTTTGTGTTGAACAAGGTAACATACGAAATCTCTTTTTATAATTTATGAAAGATCTACTTTAATGTTGTAACTGTTCTTAAAATATATTATTTTAATTGTATATTACTTCTCTTGTAAATCCTTTTTTTTTTCCTTTCCTCACTGGACTATAATTCCCTGTTGGAGCCCTTGGTCTTATAACATTCTTCTTTTCTAATGAAGTGTTGCAGCTTAGATGTAGTAGTAATAATAATAATAAAATCATAATAATAATAATAATATTAATAATAATAATAATAATAATAATAATAATAATAATAATAATAATAATAATGCAGAAGGTACCTATAACATTCCATCTTTCTAATTCGTGTCACACCTGCCTTCCGGCCACAATATTTTTTTCCTCATAAAACCGAAATAAACATCGTATCCTTTCTCGTTCTCTTCCTACAATTCAATGAAGAAATCAATATTTCATTCTCCCATCCTCCCTCAACCCTACCACAATTCCAATACTTCACCCTCTTCCTCGGTTACAAGCTGATTTTTGTTTTATGTCTAATCCAATAATTGTTGAATTAATATTGGAAAGGAAAGAGAAAGGAAGGGTAAATAGAATTCACTCTCGAAACAGAGTCGCGGTATCAGTCACTGAAGGGAATATACTTCAAAACGTGAAGTTAAAGTAGTTATCCATCAAACGCCACCAGGTTAGTTTTTACTCTCACGCCTCATACAAATGCATCTTTAGTCACGAAATAACTTCGTTTACTATGACAAAATCTAAAATCTACTTTTATCTTCAATAATGCCTAGCTACAATATATAAACATAAAACAAATGAATGGTTTCTTTAGGATAACAACATTCCATTATTGATAATGAAGTTAGGCCTACTACCACGCCACTTCCTCACACTTCCTCCAATTCTCCCCAAAATTGCTGACCATTGCCCATCTGTCTCGAGGGACCTGACCTCTTGCCAATCACTGATAAAAATCACACTTGACAGAGTCCGCATCGCTAAGAGGGGTCTTCCAACTTTTGCCTTCCATTTCTTTATCTCTCCATACAATATTTTATCTGGATTTTGGCCGACATCCAACAGTTTTGTTTTTAACTAGAGTATAGCAGACAATTTATGAAAGCTCTTCTTTTCGTTTTATGTACAGTGATAACACGGGTAATATAATTGCCATTTGTGAAGTGTAAGAATACTACCATCTTACTCTACGTGTCGTAGAAAGCGACTAAAAGGACAGCTGCTGCCTTGCAGGCTTGCTTTTTAGGAAACCCCACAGTTAATGATTGTGGAAACTGCTGTCTTACAGTTGAATTACTTAGTCAAAGGTTAGGACTACCGTCTATAACTGTGGTTGATGACTGCAAGGGAAAGACATCGTAAAAACACTGCCAAATCATAAACCATATCTGATGCAAACAATCGACCACAAAATGTCGGGATAACAGTGGGAAAGAGGACAACACAAGTAATGTATAGATCTGATTACAGAACTCATCTACACTATTGTCATTTACTATATAGACTTAGGATTCTTTGAGGCAGTTAACGATACTGTATATGCTTCCTGAAATTCAAGGTAAAAATATCAATTAAAATGAATACTCCCAGATTTACTGAAAGGCTTTGGTAGCCAACTGGAAACATTCCTGTCTTGCGATCTGCAGGACAGTGTTCGAGATTCGTTCAAATTCGATAGTTTCCTGTAGGGTCTACAACCTCACCATCCTTCTGAGCTAAGGATGCAGGTTTGGGGGGAGCTTATAGGTCTACCTGCGGAGTCACCAGCAGCCATTGCCTGCCCCTTCATGGTCCTAGCTTGGGTGGAGAGGGGGTGTTGGCCCTGTCTCTAGAGCATTGTACTGCAAGGGCATTATCATTATCCCTTGCCTCTGCCATTCATGAGTGACCTTTAAAGCCTACAGTAAGGCCTTGTTCATTCACGGCGATTGCCGACCCGCAATTTGATACACGGACACAAATCTAATTATAGTTTAATGGAATCGTTCACAAGTATTGGCGGCAATGCGTATCAAAACACAACAGGGAGCTTTCTTTCTAGTTTCAATCTATTTAGCGATTATTTGGTTTTTAATATAAATAAAAGAAAACGCATTTCCCCGTCCGGAATATTACCCCAATTTCCTACGCAACAGTCGACTTTATCGCGGGTCTAAATCTTCAAGCTCAGAACAGGTAATGTCTTTATCTGTACGAAAGAGGAACAATTTCAAATAAAAACTTGCCAAATCTTAGATATTCAAGCGGATTTTGGATCACCATTTCTTGATACAATAACGTTTAAAACAATTACTGTATATATTAACTTTTTTTCACTTACTAAATTTACTCCTTGCGTAAAATGTCAATAGAATCAAACTAGATGCTTTACTTTCAAAGGTGATTCCTATATTATGACTATCGAAAGACAAATCGATTTCAAAATCTGTCGAATAAAAGGAAACCGAAATATGAACAAAAAAATCAAAATTACAATGATACAAATTTCTGTCGCATCACACCCCAACATCAACGTTTAAATCAACACTGTAAATTAATAAAACCAAATGTAAGACTAAATCCCGACCAAGTGCCAAGTCAGCAAAGCCTCAAAATACTATCATAGATTAAGGGAGCCATAGATGCGTCATCTCTGCCTCTCCATATGGCGTTTTTGTCACACCATACACAGCAGCGCCATCTGGTTTTAGTTGCGGTGACTTGTGCCAACAGACAATTTTGTTACATTCATGGAATTTTGTGAGAAGGTTTTTATACATTACTTCATGAACTTAATGCATATGCCCAAACTTTGTCAAAGATTGGTAAATATGGTTATGCAGAGTGCTGATCTCAGCTGGTTCACTGCTGATAAATGCTCACATCGTATCAGTACCCTGGTGTATTTATTTATGAAAATGAGAATATTTTATGCTGTCAAGTTTTTTAACACGGCATTGGCAGAGAAACCTAGGAACAAACGTAACAGAAAAGCTTTAATACTAAAACACATATGAGAAGTCTCTTGTTCGTAGATCAATTTGTTCGAATATGGATTGAAAGAAATCGAAGTGACTATTATTTGTTGGAATTATTTTCTACGCTCTGATTCTGCAAAATGCCTATATGTAACAAACCACAAACGTTCATATTGATTGCTGAATTCCATATTGATTGCTCGAGTTGATAGTGATCGCCCTGTGCATTCAAACATGGCTAATGCCGCGATCAATATCACATTCTTACATCAATCCACAAAACATCATATTGATCTCGCAAGAACATAATTGTTTCATTTTTCTACAGATTCCAGAATATTATGCATCCAGTAGTGATTGGAAAAATTTAATATATGAAATTTACCCTGATTTTGTTAACAAATTGGAACAGATTGCCATGTGATTTCAATATAGGTGTGTGGTCGTTTGTGTTTTATTTGCATGTCATTTCATCAAATTTTTACAGTACTTTTCCAACATTATACGCTTGTCTGGTTATAAATGCCAATTGTTCATTGTTCATTTAAAAAAAAAAGTGAGCTGCCTAAAACATTAATCTGATAATAGGCATCATGCTATTTTACCTTTCCCATGCCTTCAATGTTATTTTTGACAATGTTAACTTCACAAAAATCTTGTTCATTGCTTTTTCTGAACACAATTTATTTTATGCACACTTTTTTTTTTCTTTTTTTCCTGCACAACTTTTTGGTTTGTTTTAGATAATCGATTCCTAGATTTTCAAATCGATTATCGGAATCGGTTTGTTTTTTCAAGTGATGATAAAAAAAGTCGATAATCGGTCCATCACTATTTAATACTTTAACAGATATGAGCATGATGAGAAGTCTCTTGTCTGTAGATCAATCTGTTTGAATGTGGATTGGAAGAAATAAAAGTGAGTGTCTTCTACAGATTTGAGAATATAATGCATCGAGTAGTGATTGGAGAGAAAAAAAAAACTTGAATATATGAAATTTACCCTGATTTTGTGAACAAATCGGAACAGACTGCCATGTGATTGCAATATAGGTGTGTGGTCATTTGCGTCCTATTTGCATATCATTTCATCAAATTTTGTCTACAGTACTTTTCCAACATTACACGCATGTCTGGTTATAAATGCCGATTGTTCCTTGTTCATTTCAGGAATAAAAGTGATTTTTGCTATAAATTTTTGCTATTGCTATAATATTCGGTGAAAAGCATGTGATTTTGTTGTCAATCCAACATTGATTGTTAACGAAGTGATGTACTTTTAATAACAATTGATGAATAAATACATGATCTGAATAACAACAGGTGCAAACTATTGTCTATTATATGAAATAGCTATGATGGCTAATGTTTTGACCATGAAATAAATTCCCTATGAAAAAACAAATCCACCAACCTTGCTTTTTCTTTGTTTTTTGAAAATCAAGTATCGTGTAAGTACATCTATTGGCGGGTATTTGGACTTTAGACAATTTTGCGAAAATTCAATATTTTTAATTAAACCATAGAAAAAAAATTACATTATTTTTCTTTTATGTACCAAGGGCTGAATATATAATTTGTGGATAAACAAGTTGCGAACAACAGCAATGTAATGACGTTTTATTTTATTAACGGTTTTATTGAGCCTAATTACTGTACCTGGTACAATAAAAAAGTTTAATATCACCAGTGCTAGTAAATTTAGGGAGATTACTAGATAATAGTATATGACACACTCTGCCAATTAAGTCCCGGTATAATTCACTTCATACCAAGAAAGCCTGGACTGGAACCACAGACACTAGGAAACTGGAACATTTTTTTTTTCATATTTTTGCTGGGATTTAATTTTTACTAGTACATCATCTACCAGGGATGGAAGTTATTTTATAGATTGTGTGTTTGCCAAGGATCTTCAAAACCACCAATATTTAGCTATGCTTCACGCTTTCCATTAGTTTTTTTTATTTGTCACGTATCAAACCAGTTTCCACGTATAATGAAACTTCTTAAAATAATACATCTATGATCAAACACAGCTGCTGCTTGAGCCGGCCGTTATGACCGCAATAGAACATAGATGGCGCTGCATGCGTGGTGTGACACCTTGTCATAATGTAGTGACGCATCTATGGCTCCCTTAATCTATGATACTATCATCATTTGCATCAACACGGCAGCTTTAGTCTCAACACTACTCCTCTCAATTACAGCCCCCCCCCCCCCCCATAACCCCATCACTCCCTCAACCTCTCTATCAGAACACCCCTCCCCACCCCACACACACAAATTAAAGAAAAACCTTAGTTCGTTTCTTGCTTCCAGCTTCCCAGTAGAACAACCCAATTCCCCAATTCCTCTTTTGAGTTCTTGTTCTTTTCTTTTCAACCAATTTCCAGTTCATTCTATTGTCTAGTTTTCCAGAAGTATTTAGTTTATTTTTCCTTGATGTCTCTTCACATTCGCATCAAATAATTATATCTTCTCTATTTTTATATTTATTCTGTTTTTCACTTTTAGATTTACAAATGACCAATTACAGATTTACTATTCGGGAAAGAAGTGAATTCCAAGATTGGGTTAACGGTTTCATACCTAAGATCCAAACTGTAGAATCTCAATTAAGGATATTTAAGAAAAAAACTTCATAATAAAAACATTGCTGAAATAATAAAAAAGGTGTATATATATATATATATATATATATATATATATATATATATATATATATATATATATATATATATATATACATTATATATATATATATATATATATATATATATATATATATATATATATCAGCTACACGGTCACTCCTTGTTTAATTCGTGATAGAGAGGATAGCCATATCACATTAGTAAAGTACTCGACCCGACAAAAATTATAGATAAATATTTAGATAGATATGCACACACGCAGATTCAACCCTTCCCACCCTCTCCCCCTTTCCTAACCATAACCCACTAGTTCACCGGAGTATGACTACTCCCTCCTCCCATTGCAGAGCACAGAGTGACAGGAAAGAAATACATTTCTTATATAGAGCCAGGCACTTGTTCTTTATCATAAGGGGGAGGTTACACGGTAGCGAAGGATTGTGTTGTGGCAATTTGCGAACATTATCCTTTCACCTTATATTTTTATGCCAAATTTTCAACATTATTGATCATGGTATAATTCCATATTTTACTGTGAATCTGACCCTTCAATTTTCTGTTTGCCTTGTGGTCCGTCTCTTGATTTAAAACTGTTCAACTATCACGCTTATTACTATTATTATTATTATTATTTTTTATGGACTTAATTCTGTAACAATGAATTCCTTTTCATTTGTATTTAATTCTATCCTTAATGATGTTATTCAGCCACGAAACGTTGGTCTTGGTTAAGAAATTGGATAACTATGAACAGGCTTTTGGCTACCCACTGCTCATCATTTATATATATATATATATATATATATATATATATATATATATATATATATATATATGTGTGTGTGTGTGTGTGTGTGTGTGTGTGTGGTATCAAGCCTTTATTTGGTGTTCATTCTTTTCAGCTGCAAACTATAAAAAAAAATTCTTGTTTGTTTTAATTCATGAGAAGCCAATTTTGACAGACAGAAATTCCATTTACTTTGGAAAAATTTTTGAAAAAGCCTATCATTTTTTCAGGTTTACACCTCCATGAAACATTTCAACAAGAGGGTGGGGAAGAAGACAATGGATAATTTAATTTAGATGGTGTCCACTTATCATAATATGCAATCACGTAAATTCTAAAAATGATAATTTATTGTAGTATGTTCGGCTGCCTAAAATTATAAGAAAATATAGACATGTTACAATATATATCATTCGTTGCTATAGAATTAGATGGCAAGATAAAAGCGAAGGAGGATATAGAGAGAAAAGGTTTGGTGGAAGAGAATGCCTTTAATAGAAGGCATTGGAGAGGGCGCATCAGGCAACCGATCCCTTAATGTAGGGATAACGGTGGGAAAGAAGACTGACTATATGAAAAACCCTATAAATTATCTAAAGAATGGAGAGCGCCTTCCTTGACTTTATATATTATATGATGTAGTAGACAAAGGAACAGAGAGCAAAAGATAAAGGAACTGGCTGCGCATGATAAACGCCTTCGTATTTGTCCCCTCGAATTCCTTGCATCTAGCTGTCCTGCAATCACAATCATTCCTCTTAAGTCGACCAAGTTCTCTTTTTAAAAAATCACTTGTCCAAACATCCTTTGTCCAAAATTGCAATTTTTTCTCTTGTTTTTCTGAAAATACATACTACTTTTTTTTCTCTGAAAAGCTGTACTATAAAATTACCCATATATGCAAAACTTTTATCAAAAATATTCTCTCTCTCTCTCTCTCTCTCTCTCTCTCTCTCTCTCTCTCTCTCTCTCTCTCTCTCTCTCTCTCTCTCTCTCTCTCTCCATGAATTATACAAATCTGCCTTAAAATCCAATATCGCTTCAACATCAAAATGAAAAAGAAGAATTTGGCCATCACAAGAGGACATTATACTCGGCCTGATAAAATTGGAAAACTCAAAACTTTTAGGACCTATCATTAATATAGAACATATGGGCCAGGCACGATGACGTTCTTTAAAGGAAACCATTTTTCACTTTACAGAGAGAGAGAGAGAGAGAGAGAGAGAGAGAGAGAGAGAGAGAGAGAGAGAGAGAGAGAGAGAGAGACTATACCTTAGTTCGAATATACATATATATATTTCTCTCATATATGTGTATATATATATATATATATATATATATATATATATATATATATATATATATATATAAGAGAGAGAGAGAGAGAGAGAGAGAGAGAGAGAGAGAGAGAATAGCATGGATACGGAAGCACACTGAAGTAGAGGATATTCTAACAATAAGCAAGAAACAAGAATTGGACATGGCAGGACATACAATGAGAGTGACAGGTAATAGATGGTCATTAATAATAACGAAGGGCCCCTAGAGATTGCAAAAGCAGAGAAAGGAAAAGATGACGACGGACTGATGAACTAATAAAGTTTGCGGGTGTGGACTGGCACAGAGACCATAAACAGAAGACAGTGAAAGGGCATGTCTGAAGCCTTTGTTCTGCAGTGGACTAGTAACGGCTGACAATGACGACGACGATGATAATGATCATGATGATGGTGATATATAAGTTAGAGGAAGGAAAACTCGAAATCGTTGTTCCTCCGAGATAAAGTAGGCCAATAAACCAGAGAGATAAGAATTACAACAGACCCGATAAGGAGGTTCTGATGGAGGCTATTTTCTGATCACTCAATGTTTTGGTATTCGCACCAACCTCTTTAAAAGACAACTTGAGTTTTATTCCAGTACTTTAAATATTTATCGTAAAAAACCGATATGATCTTTACACAGCTTCTCCCCTGTTAGCCTACTTCATCTACACAACAAGTAAATTTACATAAATTCCCCACTGTACTTCATCTACTCAGCAAGTATTCAGAGAATTCCCATTATCACAAAAATGTCAAACAGACAGCACTCTGAAGTTTAAATTCCAATATATTACCAACGTTTTATTTGATGAAAGATATTTAGTCCACTGTGAAAATAGTTCCGGTAGGCCTTGCTGCTTCCTCCGGTGCCTTAGATGACCGCGGAGGTAGCAGCAGTAGGGGATTCAGCATTATGAAGCTTCATCTGTGGTGGATAATGTGGGAGGTTGGGCTGTGGCACCCTAGCAGTACCAGCTGAACTCGGCTGAGTCCCTGGTTAGGCTGGAGGAACGTAGAGAGTAGAGGTCCCCCTTTTTGTTTTGTTTCTTGTTGATGTCGGCTACCCCCCAAAATTGGGGGAAGTGCCTTTGGTATATGTATGTATGTGTGAAAATAGTGATGACCTTGACCTTCCAAAATTTAATAATTTCCCGCTTTTTACATAACATTTAATCCCTGCAAGTTTTATTACTCTACGATTAAAATTGTGGCCGTATGGTTGATGGCCAGAATTTGACCTTTTATTATTAAAGGCCGCTCATGAAAGGCAGAGGCAAGGGACAGTGACATTGCCCTATCGAGCAGGACAATGCCCTAGAGACTGACCAAATATACATGCTCAGCGCCCAAGCCCCCTCTCCACCCAAGCTAGGACCAAGGAGGGCCAGGGAATAGCTACTGATGACCTAGTTAAAAATCCCCTTTAGTAAATCTAAGGTAAAATTCTCCTTTAGTAAATCCAAGTCCCCCCCCCCCCACCCCCGCCCTTCTTCCGCCGAGAGTAAAATTCCATGAATGGGTGTTCCTGAAAAGGACCATAATTATCAAATGAAAAGATTAAACTTGTAACGAAAACAACGATAATGGTAAAAGTCTTCAGCGACTGCAGGAGGCAGTTAGAAAAGCAAAGGACTTCTCAGAGGCTATTAGAAAGCCTTATAAGAACATCTAATAAATACTGAATATAATAAGACATCACAGTTAAGGGAGTATTTTATTAGAATTGAAAAAAAAATTAGCCCAAATACCGTAAGACAAATATGATTCCATTGATTAATTTGTATTTTAATCACTAATTCCATCTTTCAACCAGTTGATTCACTATAACAAAGCCAATATGAAATTTATTACTATGTTTAACTCTGAGATGAAATATAAAGGCTGAAGGTAATAAAGCAAATGGACACCCACATGAAGTGATGAAAAATAAACTTTTATATTAAAAAATGCTAAATAAATAGAACTCAATCAATATCTTTCAACTTCTTCCACCTGCCTATAATGAAGACCTAATTTTCCTTATTTACTTTACGTAGCTAATAAGGCGTCCCAGAAGTTTCCCTCTTACCTGCCTTCACCTGAATCTTGTTCAGCGACGCGCAACACATACCTGCAATCAGAGAGAAGGCGCACGTGAGGCAAACGTCTTCGCTAACGAGTCACTTAATTAGGTAACATGACATTGACATTCTCTCAAAAATTTTAAAGTTATATAGAACTTCATGGAATTCCTTGACATGAGAGAGAGAGAGAGAGAGAGAGAGAGAGAGAGAGAGAGAGAGAGAGAGAGAGAGAGAGAGAGAGAGAGAGAGAGAGAGAGAGAATATATATACTTTAAATAGGATACAAACAGATATTTCAAGCATACCATTAACTTGGTTCCATATCAATTCATAACTTTCCCTTATATAACATTTTATTAAATAGCTTTAATCTCCCCTACATAGTAAAGAGCAAGTGTCCGTATATATATATATATATATATATATATATATATATATATATATATATATATATATATATATATATATATATATACTTAGATATATATACTTATATATATATATATATATATATATATATATGTGTGTGTGTGTGTATTTTTCCCGGTAACGCCCAGCTTTCCCCCCCCCTCCCCTCCCTGGGGTATTGTGGAAAAAGAGTAGTCATACACAGGTGAGAGGGGATTGCGTATCTTCTTCTTTGTCTGCATCTTTTCCCACTTTTATGTGGGGTCGATGTTTCTGGCCAGCTTTCTCCATCTACCTGTGTCCCATACTTCATCACCGGTTAATCCCTTTGATCGAAGGTCATCCTTGATACAGTTCATCCACCTTCGCTTTGGTCTCCCTCTCCTTCTCGTTCCCTGTACCTCCATTTCCACCACTCTCCTCTCAATATACTGTTCATCTCTTCTCATAACATGACCATACCACCTCAGTCTACTTTCTTGGATCTTATCTAATAGTTTTCTAACTCCTGTGGTACCCCTAATTACCTCATTCCGAATCTTATCTCATCTTGTCATCCCACATATCCATCTCAACATTCTCAGCTCATGCCACACCCAGTTTCTTCTCTCTGTCTTCTTTATTGCCCACGTCTCTGCTCCATACATCATTGCCGGTCTCACAACTGTTCTGTGTACTTTAACTTTCAACTTAACCCTTATTTTCCTGTCACATAGTACTCCACGCACTTTTTTTGTACATATCTAAATATTTAGCGGTAATTTTTGAAGGGTGGCGTATACTAGTAGAGAATGACATATAAACATGTTTTCTCTATAAGAGGTGTGAGTATACAAATTTACAGAATTTACAAATACTCATTTATGAAACTACAGGGGAAAATCCCTAGTTTTCACGGTCTTCCAACAAAACCCAATAAACATTAATAATAATAATAATAATAATAATAATAATAATAATAATAATAATAATAATAATAATCGCACAAACTAAATAAAATCTACATTATTCCATCATCTTCCCACAACTAATAATGATCCACAATTTAATGTAAAATTTATGTAGAACGAAAAAAAAAAAAAAAACATTGTTAAAATAAAAGACGTAATTTTAGCTTGTCTTTCCCCATACCTCCAAGGCTGCTTTCATCTCAGATATGGGAATCCTTTCGGGAACCATTCCAGCTTTTTGTTGTCTTATGTCTTTTGTCCCTCGAAATGAGATCTATTGTTCTAAAGATACGTCTGTTGTCTTCTTGCAAACGGGGTTTACTTATCCGGATGAATCTCTCCATGACTTATGGATCATTGTATATATATATATATATATATATATATATATATATATATATATATATATATATATATATATATATATACATATATATATATATATATATATATATATATATATACATATATATATACATATATATATAATATATATATACACACACACACACACACATATATATATATATATATATATATATATATATACACACACATATGTGTGTATACTGTAAGCGATAAAATTCGTACAAGACAGGCGTAGCTCTTCTCATGAGCATTATGTCTATATGTCCAATGTCATGGAAGTTTTACTAAACGGGGGTTCATCCACGATTCAACAATTAAGGTATGAATGTGACAGTGACATGTGATGTTTTTTTTTTTCAGTAAAGCCACACACTGTTAAGAAAAAGAACTCAATTTTAATGGCATCTCCCGTCACAGACAACATTACAAAAAGCGTCTTGTGTTTACACATGAACTAAGAAGTTTACCCTGACGTTGGTAGAACTTCCCTAAAGTACGGAAGTAGTCCTGTCATCCTCTCAAGCCAAGGTATTCTATATACCTTGCTCAAGCCCACCTGATGCTTAAACAGCGTCGTGAGGCTTCAAATCCAGAGGAAGTTTGTAAAGCAGCAGATGTGCGCCTCCCTTTGTGTCCCAGATTTCCTGATTCGCTAAACATCGGATCCATTCGGTAGAGAAGGGAAATTTGAGTACCGTAGGGACATGCAGGGTTAACCCTGGAGAAATGGTTCTCTGGGGTAAGGTATTAGATAATCAATTCTAACATCATTCACTTATCAACTTTAATTAAGTCATACAACACTGTTACCAGTTGGGTTTACTAGAGGAAAATGTAACATTGAACCGCAGGTCGCTTCGTTTGCAAATAAACATAACCTCACATCTCCTCTGTGTTCTGGAAGCGTTACATGGATGTACTGCGCACACCAAAGTCTTGCGACACTATAAAAGTATCATAATTACCTTTAATTCCTATTCAAGGTTACACAGTGACTGACTTGGCGATTACCTCCAAAGGAGTTATGAGGTGCTATTTTAAAACCCTCATGTTATTTTCTCCTTTCATTAACAGTGCTGTGTTCTTTACTCCTTTGTTCTTACGTTCTGTTTGGTTCCATATTTTGAAAATATATACTTCATTCTATTTCATTATGTAAATTTCAGTTGGTGAAGAGGTCAGGCCACCATAAAAGCAGTTATTTATACTTGATCGAATCTAAAAGTATTCCATCATTACCGATGGCATCATTTAAAGTTCCTCAGTGTATATTAGCAAATATTCATAATGGCTTCCGGCTGAAACAAGAGATCTGCAACATTACGTGGAATGTGTATATTCAATCATTGATTCTAACAAAATAATATGAATGTTCTTTCTAGTAATGCTGTTTATATCAGCCTAAGAGCCAAATGTTATTGCAGTTCAAGTGAACCGTACCCAGAGAGAAGAATCCAACGTAGTACTGTCTGGCCAGTCAAAGGGCCCCATAACTCTCTAGCGGTAGTATCTCACCAGGTGGCTGGTGCCCTGGCCAACCTACTACCATATCTTATTGTATATCTGATTCTACGCTTTTCTGTTTGCATTGTAGTCCGTCTCTTGATTTAAATCTGTTACCTGTCATTTTTTTTTTCTGTAACAGTGATTACCTTTTCATTTGTGTTTATTCTAGCCTTGATTCCGCCACGAAATGTTGGCCTTGGTTAATAAATTGCATAACGCTGAGCAGGCTTTTGGGTACCCATAGTTTATATATATATAAGATTGAAAGACGTGCACGTGTTTAGGGGTATGGCTAACGGTATGTCTGATCATTTTTTGGTGGAAGGAAAATTAGTTGTAGCAAAAGAGTGGGGGAATAGAGTAGGTGGATGTAAAAGGGAGCTAGTGAGGGTTGAAGAGTTAATAAAACCGGGGGTAAAAAGTAAATATCAGGAAAGGTTGAAAATGGCATATGACGAGGTGAGAGTAAGAGAAACTGGTAATTTAGAGGAGGAGTGGAAGTTAGCAAAAGAAAATTTTGTTGGGATAGTAAGTGATGTATGTGGCAAGAAGGTTGTTGGAGGCAGCATGAGGAAGGGCAGTGAATGGTGGAATGAAGGAGTGAAGGTAAAAGTGGAAGAGAAAAAGAGGGCTTTCGAAGAATGGCTGCAGAGTAATAGTATAGAGAAGTATGAAAAATATAGAGAGAAAAAGGTGGAAGTAAAGCGCAAGGTACGTGAGGCAAAGAGGGCAGCTGACCTGAGGTGGATTCAGGGACTGGGTCAGTCATATGAAGAGAATAAGAAGAAGTTTTGGAAAGAAGTGAAGAGAGTAAGGAAGGCCGGTGCAAGAATTGAAGAGACAGTGAAAGATGGAAATGGAAGGTTGTTAAAAGGAGAGGAGGCAAGGAAAAGGTGGGCGGAATATTTTGAAAGTTTGCTGAATGTTGAGGATGATAGGGAGGCAGATATAATTGCTGTTCCAGGTGTTGAGGTGCCAGTGATGGGAGATGAGAATGAGAGAGAGATTACAATAGAGGAAGTGAGGAGAGCACTAGATGAAACGAGAGTAGGAAAAGCATCTGGTATGGATGGTGTGAAAGCTGAGATGTTGAAGGAAGGGGGTGTGACTGTACTTGAATGGTTGGTGAGATTGTTTAATGTGTGTTTTGTGTTGTCAATGGTACCAGTAGATTGGGTCTGTGCATGTATTGTACCACTATATAAGGGTAAGGGAGATGTGCATGAGTGTTGTAATTCAAGAGGTATTAGTTTGTTGATTGTAGTTGGAAAAGTGTATGGTAGAGTACTGATTAATAGGATCAAGGATAAAACAGAGAATGCAATCTTGGAAGTACAGGGTGGTTTTAGAAGAGGTAGGGGTTGTATGAATCAGATTTTTACAGTTAGGCAGATATGCGAGAAATATTTAGCAAAAGGTAAGGAGGTGTATGTTGCGTTTATGGATCTGGAGAAAGCATATGATAGAGTTGATAGGGAAGCAATGTGGAATGTGATGAGGTTATATGGAGTTGGTGGAAGGTTGTTGCAAGCAGTGAAAAGTTTCTACAAAGGTAGTAAAGCATCTGTTAGAATAGGAAATGAAGTGAGCGATTGGTTTCTGGTGAGAGTGGGGCTGAGACAGGGATGTGTGATGTCGCCGTGGTTGTTTAACTTGTATGTTGATGGAGTGGTGAGAGAGGTGAATGCTCGAGTGCTTGGACGAGGATTAAAACTGGTAGGCGAGAATGATCATGAATGGGAGGTAAATCAGTTGTTGTTTGCGGATGATACTGTACTGGTAGCAGACACAGAAGAGAAGCTTGACCGACTAGTGACAGAATTTGGAAGGGTGTGTGAGAGAAGGAAGTTGAGAGTTAATGTGGGTAAGAGTAAGGTTATGAGATGTACGAGAAGGGAAGGTGGTGCAAGGTTGAATGTCATGTTGAATGGAGAGTTACTTGAGGAGGTGGATCAGTTTAAGTACTTGGGGTCTGTTGTTGCAGCAAATGGTGGAGTGGAAGCAGATGTACGTCAGAGTCAATGAAGGTTGCAAAGTGTTGGGGGTAGTTAAGGGAGTAGTAAAAAATAGAGGGCTGGGCATGAATGTAAAGAGAGTTCTATATGAGAAAGTGATTGTACCAACTGTGATGTATGGATCGGAGTTGTGGGGAATGAAATTGATGGAGAGACAGAAATTGAATGTGTTTGAGATGAAGTGTTTAAGGAGTATGGCTGGTGTATCTCGAGTAGATAGGGTTAGGAACGAAGTGGTGAGGGTGAGAACGGGTGTAAGAAATGAGTTAGCGGCTAGAGTGGATATGAATGTGTTGAGGTGGTTTGGCCATGTTGAGAGAATGGAAAATGGCTGTCTGCTAAAGAAGGTGATGAATGCAAGAGTTGATGGGAGAAGTACAAGAGGAAGGCCAAGGTTTGGGTGGATGGATGGTGTGAAGAAAGCTCTGGGTGATATGAGGATAGATGTGAAAGAGGCAAGAGAGCGTGCTAGAAATAGGAATGAATGGCGAGCGATTGTGACACAGTTCCGGTAGGCCCTGCTGCTTCCTCCGGTGCCTTAGATGACCGCGGAGGTAGCAGCAGTAGGGGACTCAGCATTATGAAGCTTCATCTGTGGTGGAAATGTGGGAGGTTGGGCTGTGGCACCCTAGCAGTACCAGCTGAACTCGGCTGAGTCCCTGGTTAGGCTGGAGGAACGTAGAGAGTAGAGGTCCCCTTTTTTGTTTTGTTTCTTGTTGATGTCGGCTACCCCCCAAAATTGGGGGAAGTGCCTTTGGTATATGTATGTGTGTGTGTATATATATATATATATATATATATATATATATATATATATATATATATATATGTATATATATATATATGTGTGTGTGTGTGTGTGTGTGTGTGTGTGTGTGTGTGTGTGATTAAGCCTTTATTTTGTTTTCACTCTTATAAGTACAAACTAGTAAAAAAAAAAACGCGTTTTTCATTTATGAGAAGGCATTTTTTACCGATAGTAATTCCATTTACTTTGCAAAAGTTTTTAAAAAAGCCTATGATTCTTTCAGGGTTACACCTCCATAATACATTTTAACAAAAAGGTGGGGGACCAAACAAAAACCACCTAACCAGACCTGTCCATTATCCTGATTCGAAAAGTTGGAATGACACTGGCCTTAGTGAAACGGAACACTCGTTAACGAATTCCTTCATGAACGAGTCTAAAGCACAGAAAATAATCGAGCTTCGCGCGGAGGATATTTAGAAAATACTCTACGACACGAAGCGAAGGAAGAGAGAAAAATAAAAGAATCTTGTTTTATGATTATTATAATTAGGTAAGTTACATCAATAGTTGGAAAAGCAAGATGCTACAAGCCCAAGGGCACTAACAAAGAAAAATTACCAAGTGAGGAAAGGATATAAAGAAATAAATAAATTACAAGAGAAGTAATGAATAATATAAAAAATTTTAAGAGCAGTAACAACATTCAGTTAGATCTTCCATGTACAAACTACGAAGACAGACTTATGTCAGGCTGAGAGAGAGAGAGAGAGAGAGAGAGAGAGAGAGAGAGAGAGAGACTAATAGTAGCCAATCAACCTTAGCATTACAATAATAGTAAAGGCCTAACTTACATCCAACTGCCTAATGACAAAAGCATTTCCGCTGCAACCCAAAATCATCCTATAAAAGTGGAAGTTTCTCTACCCACCCACCATTACATATCCACCAACGGAGGAGGAGGAGGAGGAGGAGGAGGAGGAGGAGGATAAGGTGGAGCCAGGAAGAAGAAGAAGACGCATATCAAACTATGTTGATAATTTAGCTTTTGATGGATTAAGGAATTTTAAGTATATTTCTCGGTGTTGGGTTCGGGAGGCCATTTAGTATAGCAAAATGAAAGAGAGAAAGAGGGAACGGAAGCGAAGGGAACGCTGCAAAGTTATTTTGTTAATGGGAAAAACAGCATTTCCCTTTAATTTACGATACATCAAAGTTGAGAACAAATCTGCAGTATTCTTGTATTTGTATAGTATATATTGATCTTCAAACCGTCATACGGCTTTGCTCTTTCTTTATTCTTAAATAATTTTCTAGAGGCTAAAAAGTCAATCAATGAGATCTGCTACATAAACCGACCAGGAAGAAATTCGTCCAAGTAAACGAAATGAAACAAACCACATACATAAATCTGCGCTATATCATTCTCAGTCTAAATATTAATAATGTTTTCACACTTTAATGTCGAAATACTTCAACATCAATTTTGATAATGACTATCTTATGACGAACAATTAAACGAAAATAAAACAGACCAGCTGTTACAACTTTAACTAAATTAACTTTTTTTTCACTGATATTAAATCTATTTTGTTTTTCGTTTCTCTACAGGATTCCATTTGAGCTTGATCAATTAACAACAATGAATTTTAAAATTCTTGAACACTGTAAATGAAATTTACGTCTCGTTCCATTAATTTATGGTAATTAAATTTGAGAGCGAGGGTCCTGCCATCCCTTTCGGGTCATTAACGACTAATCTTAGGTAAAAACATGAAAATGTTACGGCGAAATTGGTATTCCTTAAGGGTGATCGCGACTTTTTCAGGGGTGTTAAAATAACGGTGAGAGTAAAATCTTCACAATAGAAAGCTGTTCCTTGCGTTGATATTATTGTTTAATCCCTCGACCTACATTTATTTATAAATACTCAAGAATATGTTTGAATCATCTCTAAATACAATAATCTAAATTAACTTATAGGATAATCAAAATTATTTAATGTATAACATAAACAGTTTTGGCCCGAAGCAATATTAAGGTTGATTTCCCCCAATTGAGACGCCCGATCATACACCATCAAACGCATCAAATTAAAAGGAACACGAAAATCTCTCTATTTCACCATCTTCATCAACGAGAACAATAACGTAAACTAATCAATCTCGACGTTTACTCAGCATCTGAAACTCATTCCTTCGCAGAGCAGGATATCAAAGTCCAGAACTGCATAGTCAGCTGGTCTTCCAAAGTCTGAAGCAAACTGTAATTGAGAATTGCAAGATACAACATCAGCACTTACGTTCAAAGGATAGTTAGAATCCATTCCCTTGAAGGTAAATCTCTGGCAAGAATTAGACCAGAAAACCTTCGATGATATTTTCTATTTCGTTATAATTTCCATTAAGGGAAAAAATTTTTAAATTTAATTACAGTATTCCTTTAAAATTCTAAACAATTTAAAGTCTTTATTCAATGCACTGCTGTGGTCAATCAATAATTAATTGTTTTGATTGTCAATTTTAAACAAAAATGGAAATGTAGGGTTGCTTCAAGTCATTATATTGAGTATGAACTCTCTACAAACCATACAGGTACACGAAGGATATTTTCTTAAGAATTTAATGAGATACGTGATATATATACTGTATGAGAGAGAGAGAGAGAGAGAGAGAGAGAGAGAGAGAGAGAGAGAGAGAGAGAGAGAGAGAGAGAGAGAGAGGCATAATGACCCTTGCCTATGATTACCATCTCTGACCCTTTTCCTAATGAAGCCAGTCACTATTATAAAGATTACGCTATATCCACCTGATCATCGCTCTTTCAATGACAGCAATGAATGTACAGTATGACACAAGAGTCATTGGCAAACCTCAATCTGAAGAAGTGCATCCTGTCACACCCTTACTTCATGGAAAATAAACGAGAGCAGGCTGAGGTGGTTGGCTGGAGGTAAGCAGAGGATCTCGGCGCCCAGTGGCTGGGTGTACTTCCTCAAAGCAAGGTGTTCCAGGAATACATGTATCCAACTATACATTAGAAAACAGATGAACAGCTCTAATCTGCCAGTTCAATCGTTGTCGCTCTAGTACAATATGTGAAGAACCTGGCATCGCAAGAGAGAAGATTAGTGCATCTGTTGCATAAAAATGAGTTCTGGTGCTAAGGACTCAGAACAGCTTTCCGTTGTCAAATTGACATAACATCAAATTTTTCTCGAAAGGAACATTCTCCTAAAGATGTTTATATAATAGAATGAAGACATTGATCGTCACATTACAAATGCCGGTATATAAACGAGTGATCGTATCAGGCTTCCGTAGTTTTCCAAATATTAAGCCTAAACAAAAGAGTCCCACAGACCATTGCAAACCAGAAGACTTAACACTTAATATATTTTTTTGCTAGTGCCAGACTTTTCACGGCACAACACTGAAGAGACAGACCATTATTCACCCCTTTATTGGAGAGATCAGAGACAAAAATATATAAACAAGGGAGCTTTTGCCATACTTGAAATAAAGAAATTCATACTGACTACATACTCTGAAACATTTTTTTTAAATATATGATTCTGGATTTCTTAACAATGATATCATATTTCACCATCATAATTGTTATCACTATATCTATTAGTAGCAGTAGTATCAGTATCATTATATTTTCAGCGAAGCATTTTGTGTCCACCTTAGTCTGAAGCCGACTATTACAGTTATCGAGTGAAGCTATTCGTCAAGAACACTAAATAAACTTTTTGCCCAGGGTAATGAAAGAAAGTTCCCAACGAAATCAATAGTAATGGAGGACCCACTATAAAATAAATATGAGAGAGAGAGAGAGAGAGAGAGAGAGAGAGAGAGAGAGAGAGAGAGAGAGAGAGAGAGAGAGAGAGAGAGAGAGAGAGAGATGGGGTAATATGAAACTTGAAGAAATGAACACGTTTATGAGAGTCCTTGTGTATTGCTGGGTATCTGAGATCTGAGATCTCCTAAATTTCGAGATCCTGTTTAGCCTATAGTGATCACTTCCTTTTTTTAATAAGTCTGCTTACTTATACACTATGACTTTTTTGGCAGCTTTAAATTGAGGCTTTATAAATGAAAGGATATCATGAACTTTTTCTAAACCTATAAGCCGTGATAGTTGAAAAGTCGTTGAAATTTCAAGTGACTTGAGCTTACACTGACGACTGGCGAAATCTTACCGAGGTTCTTTCCGTCAATAGGCATACAAGATGATGATGGTGATGATGATAATACTCTATAAAGTAACTAAGCAAATTCCATACACGATTTATCATATTTATTCATTTAAATCCCTTGGACCTATCTTCATCAAGGCCAGCAATAATTACGCGATAGACCCTTCTCTTGATTTCCTTTTCAATTGCAATCAGCTCCCTTTGTTGAATTAACCCCACCCATCTATTTCCAAGATCCCTATCAAAGCACAATTTATGCATGGTCACTGAAATAACATTGATTATGCCTTATAACTAAAACAGAGAGAGAGAGAGAGAGAGAGAGAGAGAGAGAGAGAGAGAGAGAGAGAGAGAGAGAGAGAGAGAGAGAGAGTTACAAGGATTTTGGATGTTTAAACAGGTTTTAGACCATACATGGAGACAACATTTTTTCTTTGATAGAGCGAATATGAATATATATAAATATATATATATATATATATATATATATATATATATATATATATATATATATATATATATATACTGTATAATATATATAATAATATATATAAGATATATATATAATATATATACATTATATATAATATATATATATACAATATATATGTATCATATATATATATATATATATATATATATATATATATATATATATTTATATATTCATATTCGCTCTATCAAAGAAAAAATGTTGTCTCCACGTATGGTCTAAAACCTGTTTAAACATCCAAAATCCTTGTAACTCTCTCTCTCTCTCTCTCTCTCTCTCTCTCTCTCTCTCTCTCTCTCTCTCTCTCTCTCTCTCTCTCTCAAGTAATAAGGCATAATCAATGTATATATATATATATATATATATATATATATATATATATATATACACACACAATTATATATATATTTATATATATATACACACACACAATTATATATATATATATATATATATATATATATATATATATATATATATACACACAATTATATATATATTTATATATATATACACACACACAATTATATATATATATATATATATATATATATATATATATATACACACACACACACACGAATTTCACCTTACACAAGCTTTTCTTTCCTTTTGGAAGGGAGTAACTCTCTGCAGAAGGGTAGAAGTGTTTAAGTATGGTACATTGCTAGATCCCAGACGTATTATCTAAACCCAGCCAGACCCTACTAAACATTCATACTCAGTTACACTGTTAAGCAGTCGGCCGGGAGAGCCATCCACTGACCCCGCAACCGTGTTCCAATAACTGGTGTATGTTGACGACTCAAGCTAATGGCACCTACCGATTGCAGGACAGAACCCAATTCTGGTCCCAAACATTGGAACGATTTGAGGAGGTTTAAAGGCTTTAAAAGACCACCATTGAATGGTAGATGACTGGGTCAGCGTCATTACCCTATAGACTGACCATAATACATATGCTCAGCGCCTAGGTCCCTTCCCCAACCAGCTAGGGCTACTGATGACTTAAGGGGTAGACATATAGGATTCCCCAAATCCTACACCAAGCCTTAGCTCACAAGGATGGTGAGGTTGCAGACACTAACGAAGCTAAAGAGTTTGAACATGACGTGAACCCGTCTCAGAATATTTTGTAATAATATATATATATATATATATATATATATATATATATATATATATATATAGATAGATAGATAGATAAATACATATACACATATAAATATATATAAGTATATATATATATATATATATATATATATATATATATATATATATATATAAAACGGCCTAGCTTACACTTGGGACATTCCAGGGAAACAAAAGAGGTCAGGTCTCGCAGGTGCGAGAGGGGTCTTAGTGATAGAATATGTGAATGAATATTATAATATTTGTTTTCGAAGTATACTACAGCACACATATGGATTCTTATGAGCAGTGATTTTGTGGCAAAGCTGCAAAGTCCCCTTCCCTGGAACGTGATGTACCAATACCAATAACCTTCACACATAAATTTAGGCTTTGTTGGGTATTTGTTGGGTATACAAACGTTGTATTTCCTCAAGGTTACCGACGTAAGTCAAACTGTCACATATTTCCTTCTTCAATGGAACAAGTTGATAGAAAGATTTCTTATATTGAAAGGAACAAGATAGTGATTTTCCAGAAGACATTCGTAAAATTTTGGTATCATATATGATTTGTTATATACTGAAGACAATTGGATGAAAAAAGAGAATATTCCCTACATATAAAAAACAACTCTCTCTCTCTCTCTCTCTCTCTCTCTCTCTCTCTCTCTCTCTCTCTCTCTCTCTCCTCTCTCTCTCTCTCTCTCTCTCTCTCTCTATATATATATATATATATATATATATATATATATATATACATACATACATACATATATATATATATACATATATATATATATATATATATATATATATATATATATCTATACATACATACATATATATATATATATATATATATATATATATATATATATATATATATATATATATATATATATATATATATATATATATCTCTTTCCGGTCATGCACATTGGCATTGCCAGACGCATAATTCACCCCACCACGGGTAGGGGAAAGGGGAAGGGAAGGGTGGAATCTCTGTGTGTGCGCTTGTGCATGTGTGTGCATATCTATCTAAATGTTTATCCGTCATTTTTGACAGGTTACATACACTAGTAAAAGTAAAGTATAATTGCTCCAACATGAAATGAAGGAGATTTGGAATATCAGCCTAATCACAATGTTAAATATAGACTTCAAAATCTTGGCTTAATATTGTCTGAAATACTTAACCAAGAAAAAAATAAAATGTGCAATATGTTTACAGATGTGGTATGATCCACATTAATGACCACTGGGAAGATGCATTAGATCCTTAGGACAAATACGTTGCTTGAAAGATCTTTCTTTTTTCCTAATTTCCAAATAAAAAAGATCTACTCGTAACCTTGCCACCTTGATCAGAAATGCATAGACACATCTTTAAGCAATGACCTCATATCACAACCTCTTAATATCAAAAAATACTTGAAGATTATCAGAATTTTAGCTGCAGAGAATATATTTTTTGTCTAATTATTCTACGAATCTTAAAAAAATTAAGTTACGTGAAGGACTTATATCAAGGCAATGCAAATACAAGGAATATTTTTTTCTTCTCCAGCTTATTTACGTATATTTAGAGGCAAGACAAAAATAGGCTGCTATATAACGAGCAAAATCATAAGACACGTGTTTTACCATCATATTAAGATATATATAATTGGCCGCTTACGTAATTCAAAGTTAAATACTTTCGTAAAATCGATTTTATCTCAACATGATTTACGGAAGCCCAAATTTAGCACAGCTTGGGACAATATTGCCTCCCCGGGTAGATCGTCAAAAGGTAACATTCACCAAAACGAATTTTGTTGTCAAAGGCCATTTTGCGAACACAGCAATAAAATGACATTAACGTCATAATAATCTTCGACCAGAGCTAACAAACGTTTGAAGAATATGTTACTACAAATAACCCCCTTTCATATAGTATTCTCAATTTTTATGGTACAAATTATTTTATTTAGAGATTTATTGGAATATTCACTATATAATAGAGCAAGTGTCAGCTAGCTATATATATATATATATATATATATATATATATATATATATATATATATATATATATATATATATACTGTACATCTACACATATAAACACCCACCCACCCACACACACACACACACAAACACACACACATATATATATATATATATATATATATATATATATATATATATGTATACACACACACACATATAATTACATATACATATATACACATACAGACACACACACACACATATATATATATATATAATGTATATATATATATATGTATGTATATATATACATATATATATATATATATACATATATATATATATACATATATATATATATATATATATATATATATATATATATATATATACATATATATATACCCTGTCACGCTGAGCGGCATTCATTAGGAAAATAATCTCTGAAAATTTCCCAAACTGTCACATGACCAGTTTCTCATTCTTTCACTAGATTCGGATTCTCTTTCTTTTCTCTTGGTAACAAAGGGTCACCCAACCCTGTCCGTCCTGACATGCTGTCTGTCCTTTGAGAGAGAGAGAGAGAGAGAGAGAGAGAGAGAGAGAGAGAGAGAGAGAGAGAGAGAGAGAGTGTGTGTCTTTGAGTCATTCCGTTCCCCAGTTCGTCCAACGTTACAATTCTTCCGAATGGATTCTAAACACGTAGTACAAGACGTTCCTTTGGTCCTTTGTACTCGTCCACTATTTCATCTCCTCGTCAAATGGGATTTTTCTCGCCTTTAAACTTTATCAAGGAAGTCAAAGAAATCCTCTCTATTTATTTGAAAAAAAAAAGAAAAAAACAATGGATAACCTTCTGTGTAACATCTAATCCTTGCATATAATTTTCTGAAGAAATAAAAATTTCAAAATGCCATTTGAACAAAAGCCACAAAAGCAATGGAACTGCCATTTACACAGAATTAATATCGTTGTGATACAATGAACAAGCATTTGAAATTAATTAAATTAAACACGTTTAATTTAAAAAGTAGTATCATTACTTTGGTGGATTTTGTTCAGATGTCCTTTTGAAATATTGATATCCTTAGATAATCCATTGATTTTTAATCAAATCTCATCTGTACATAATTTTCCGAGGATATCAAAATTTCAAAGGGTCATAAACAAAGGCCACAAAAGCAATGGAACTGCCATTTGAACAGAATTAATATAATTAATTACAAATATTTGGCCAGTGTATCACAACGATAAATCAAAACAATTACATTGACGGCATTAGCACCATCGTAAATGATCGCTCCCATTCATTCACCTTTGATCCTATTGGACCTCATTTGCATGAAGTAAAGCCTTAGCAATAGGTGGATCATTGTAATTAATCTTGTTGCTGTTATCTGAAATTAATGGGATGCAATTGGAAATGAAGTCGGTAACAATTGAATTCATCGGAATAAACCGGTCCATATCAATATTTAGAATTATCGAAAGACGATGGAAAAATTACAACGTGAGCTAGTTATATCCCAAAGAGCTATGGAAAGAATAATGATGAGAATAACATTCAGAGAGATAAAAAGACCAACATGGATACGAGAGCTAACTGAAGTAGAAGATATTCTAGCAACTTGTAAGAAAAAGAAATGGACATGAGCAGGACATACAATGAAAATGACAGACAATTGACTGACATTAAGAATAACAGAATGGGTCCTAGTGATAGTAAAAGAAGCTGAGGAAGAAAGAAAAGACGATGGATGGACGAACTATGGAAGTTTGAGGGCGTGTACTGGCACAAAAGACTATAAACAGACGCAAGTGGAAAGACATGTCTGAGGCCTTTGTTCTGCAGTGGACTAGTCACGACTGATAATATATATATATATATATATATATATATATATATATATATAATATATATATATATATATATATATATATATATATTAGTGGATCTAGTTACAGTAAAATGATTCAAATTATATCAGTTAAATATTCCATTATGATTTAAATAAGTCTGATTTGAAACTTGGGTAATTTTAGTAGATTAAATCTATATTGGAAATTTTAATAATATTAGTGAAATATATTTAAGGAAGCAAGCAAAAACACATTTACAATACGATGACTTTAGAGTTAAACTTTCACAAAGTTCCAAACCCTTTAAAAACGTATTCAGAAATTTCACAATAATAATTAATCTGATTAGCAGCTTTTTCAATATTACTTGAATGCAACTGATGTTTGTACACATGAACGCAAAAGGAGATTTAATTCTTTATATCTGGCATCTATAAATATGCAATCAAGTTTAATTCTTTAATCGACTGAACTATGAAACTTGAAAACTTTGGAAACCTTTCCAGTCCACCTCTAAGGGACTTTCCATAATAATAATGCTTTTTTGTTGACCAGGCGGATATGAGTCTTTTTATAGTTTATATATGACATATTTGTTTTTGACGTTGTTAATAGCTTATATATGACATATCTGTTTTGACGTTGTAACTTTTTTTTAGATTGATTTATTGTTAATTTATTCTCCATTTATTTATTTCCTTATTTCCTTTCCTCACTGGGCTATTTTTCCCTGTTGGAGCCCCTGGGCTTATAGCACTTTGCTTTTCCAACTAGGGTTGTAGCTTGGACAGTAATAATAATAATAATAATAATAATAATAATAATAATAATAATAAGAAAAAAAACAACAATTAATATAGCCCTGGACGCGTTGAGATCAGTTAATAATGAGATTCACAAAAAGGTAACAACATAATCTCTTCAACATCATGCTGAACAAGCGACTGAATTGATAGTATTACTTTATTTACTTCATGTGAGTTTTCCTGATCTTGACAAACGCGGAAAAGCCCTACGCCCTGCAGACCTACAAGATTTCTTTGTCATATACATTATTCAAATACTAGAATTTATCCCCCAGCGTAATCCGTGTTAATTATCAAGTCAATTATCTAGAAGAGAAGGATTGCAGGCAATGTTCTTTACGAATGAAAATAACTTTTTGGTCATAAAATAAGTAAAGAAACGACTTATTCTCAAAGAGTTAATTTTTGTAAGGAAACTATAATGAATGAAAAAGAAATCAAAGATATTCATCGGAAATTATTTATCATGTTTTACTTGTTCGTAAAATTCAGTAACTTTTAAAATCTAATTAAGAATCAAATTCATGATTTATACGTTACAAAATAAGAAAGGATTTAAAACGGATATGATAAGTTAGCCAGACATCGGCCTGACTAATCAAAACTACACACACATTTATTTTTTACCAAATATGTGTCTTTATACACAAACACTATACATACGTATCAGACAGAGAAATATGTATATATCTAATGAAGGAAATCTTTCTCGTTCCTACAATTTCCAGATCTGAGGAGCAGGACCATGTACAGTAATTATAAACCGTGTGTGAATCAGCCCCAATCTATTTTTAGATAAGTTAGAGACTTTCCCTTAACAAGTAACCTAAGGTCTCACAATCGATTTCTTCCGCCATATTTAATATCCTAAAGTACAAACCTAATATTATTCAAGACGACGCTGAAAGAACAATATTTACGGCTTGATATCTTAAGATTGTCTGAAATTATATCATATACGGCCATATTTTAACATTTCTTTTTAGAGAGAACTATGAATTTATATTCTTTGTAATTATGTATATTTTTTTTTTATAAGAAATATTCTACTTTGGCACAAAAAAAAAACTTTAAAGAAAAAAAATTCAGTACATCTGTAAGTTCCATAAACATACACATTCACTCTAATGTGTGGGATCTTTGATTGACACATTCTTGACTAAAAATCTATTAAAATTTATTTAATGCGCTTAACAATGGTATATAGTGTAAGTCATAACATAGGCTTATATAGCATAAATCCAAATGCTATTGAGTCAGTATGAAAAAAATAAAATGGAAATATAAGTACATTAAGAGTTATAGCTACATTATATATAAAAGATGATTAACAAAAAGACTACGTCAACCACAAAGTTTGAAGATTGATTCTGATAACAAAATATGCAATATTATATTACTGATATTACCCAGTATCTTATCTCACAAATACATCCGAAATAACTTTCATTGCATAAACATCCTGAAACTGAAAGGTATGGCGGACTTGGTAAGTTTTCAAGGTTTCACCAAATTGTTATTTCATATATTTTTACATTTCAAGAGATTTTCTCTTTGAAATGCCCAAAGTGGAGCACCTACATATAAACCCGAAGAGAGAGAGAGAGAGAGAGAGAGAGAGAGAGAGAGAGAGAGAGAGAGAGAGATTCAAGTATAGCTTGGACGTTTGTAAGCATTATCGCATTCAGTTGTCACTAGCTACACGAATTTTAGGCCCACATGTTGCAGTTTTCGATTCTGCCACAGTAAAATATAAAGTTGCTCATCTTAGTTAAAGACGAAAAGAACATTTGCAACATTAAGCAATATCGGTATAAGAGTAAACCCAACCTTTCTTCAAATTGCTTATGCATCTTGCTGCCAATGATAACAATATCTCAGTTCTTTTAACTTTCTATTACAATATTAGTTTCTTACAATAATCCATTACATATTAACTCAAGTGAAATTAGTTTGCATGATATATGGAAAGAATTTCCGGACTTATAATACCATTGGAAAAAATTAATACATCAAACCTATCTCCTTCATCTTCTCTTTATCACAACATAAAATTCTTTAAAAAAATGCAAGGCAGAACAGATTTTTTTCTAGATAATAGTTATGCGAAGAATCTGCGTATGCAACAACCGCTTTGTGAATAACAACCTTCAAATAAAATCTGCGACATGAAATTTTCATTTAAAATACAACGCATGAAAGATTATCAATGAAAATATTTATAGATTTAGCCATA
Organism: Palaemon carinicauda; assembly: GCF_036898095.1. NCBI lineage: Eukaryota > Metazoa > Arthropoda > Malacostraca > Decapoda > Palaemonidae > Palaemon > Palaemon carinicauda. Next base: position 95,395,109 of record NC_090727.1, on the reverse strand, counting down.
TGCCAGTAAATAATAAACACCAATATTTTCATTTGAATTCTCTGAACATTCCCAGTTATAGGAATGTTGTCAGAGTAACTATGTCACAATACTATCAGGTATCAAAAGGAATTTAATATGCTTCCACACAACATAGTTTTAATAATAATTCCATTTTTGGTCAGTAGCTATAAAATGAATTGCAAAGAGTTTATTTAGTGTGTGTGTGTGTGTATATATATATATATATATATATATATATATGAAATATCGATGCTTTCTTTAATCAATCATGTACCCCACATGATAAATGTTTCTACTGCAAATCATATACTAATTAATACTGTTTCTTAATATAAAAAAAAACAATAATCAAAACATCCTTTAATGTCACACATATATACACAGCATATGTAAAATTCATTTTTACTTAAAATGAATGAAGAGTCAGTCGGCGCTATCATTATTATTAACCTACCTGCTTTATGAAATAAATATTCCCCTGCGTATCTTGGATAGATAAAAAAAAAAAACGAAAAAAAAAACCGTCCAAGATGTTCCCAGTTTGATTTTTCTATTCCTTTTCTATCCAACAACGAAAACTTCCTTTCACCTATTACCTGTTCTCATTGAGCGAATATAATGAATTAATGGAATTTGGGAAATTATCCCTCAAGCAGAAATCCTAAAATCAGTTTCACTACAAATAAAATTTATTTCCCCCAAAGCAATTACCTTTAAAGGGAATCATGGACCTACTGCAAACCCTGAAATCGACTTCTAACGAAAGACGCTGGGTCAAAGGCTTCTTACTCTATCTATTCGAATATGGAATTTCACTGCACTAACCTTAGCCTTTCTATACCTGCTGGTCTCAAGTCTATGAATTAAATGCCTGCTTTATTCATATATATATATATATATATATATATATATATATATATATATATATATATATATATATATATATATATATATATATATATATATATATATTATATTACATTAAAAGGAAACTTGTAGAAAAGAGTTGGTCTTGACTATCTTACCACAACATAGGAGGCAGTATCGTCGGATGATAATGGGCACCAGACACCTTACCTGCAATAAAAGAGGGGATTGATTATTTGATATATAAACGCATTATGATGAATAAGTCAAATCTTGCAAAACGAGTAAAAAAAATCTGAAAAATAAATACATCTGCCATAATATTAATGATGATAAGGAATTCGCCCGATACTGAGAGAGAGAGAGAGAGAGAGAGAGAGAGAGAGAGAGAGAGAGAGAGAGATATCCCAAATGCTCAATACAAAAAGAGGAAGGAAAACTTCAAAGAACAGAGATAAGAATGTTGAAGTGACTTATGAGAATGTCACTCCTTGAAAGATTGGAATATAATTTCCTTCGGGGATGTTATAATAAAACAGC
>NC_090727.1:95368699-95388699 GCF_036898095.1 Palaemon carinicauda | reverse complement strand
ATGGCAAGATAGTGCTACATTGGATCCCTCTTTGGTTAAAGCTCATTTTTCCTTTGCCTAATTTTCGAGTCAACACAATATTAATCTCTCCATTAACTTTTAAAGGCCTGACTGAATAACAATATTTTTTATTCAAATTTGATTTGGAATAAAATATTTTATTTTCAAAATCATTGATTCCAGATTTGGTGTTGATGTACTCTACATAAGATGAAGAGAATATAAATAGATGGCGAGAGTTGACTCGAGCGGCCGACCCTGGTATACTATGGGAATGATGAGGTTGAAAGAAGAAGACAGTTACTTGAGTAGCTAAGCCAATCTATAGTCTATGCTTAAAACATTATTTACAAGAACAATATCGTGTCGACCTTTCATTGGTCGGATATTTAGTCTGAACACTGTGTCACTGAGATATGTTATAAATATGAAAGGCTTCTCACCCTCAACTTCAATACTCATTTGTTAGGCCTATAAATATTTCCATTCCTTAACTTGAATATCCAAACTAGAATATCCTTCGAACAGTCACAAATAATTTCCAAGATTTCACTATAACTGTTGTTTGTTTTTAACTATGACGTCCAAGTTCAAACAATAGTTATAGACCATGTTTGATACAATTCTTTGGACACTTCCGTTCTATAGAATGTGAAGTGTGAAGTGGATGATGAATGGAGAAGTATTGATTTAAAAACGCAATATAGAGACGACTGTCGAAATGAAACCGAGGCCCTTTGCGTCAATAGGCGTAGGAGATGATGATGATATATATAATGAATTTTAATTAAAACTCTGAAATGTAAAAATATTAAACTGGTCATTTTTATATATGAAAAGTAACTTCACTGAAATAGTTTCATCCTATCAAAAAAAGAAAGAATGAAAAAAAAAGTCCTCAGAATCTGAAGTTGAGTCTAATTTCAGGGAAAATTACGTAATCGTTTGTACACTAAAATAGATCGTATTTGCTGCTACCAAAGAAACACAGGACGAATATAAATTCTGGATTTTAGAATACTGCACAAAAGCAACGATATTCCTGCTGATTGTAATGTCAGGTTAGGCCTACAATACAATGCTCTATAGACGCAGGAGCTGTAATGTTATATAGGCCTACAATGCAACGCTTAAAACATAGATGCAGAAGCTGCCATGTAAGATTGACCTATAATGTAACGCCTAAAACACATAGATGCAGAATCTGCAATGTAGGATAGGCCTACAATGCAATGCTTACAGCCTATAGATAATTTAAAAGGAAAACATCACGGTGTTTTTATAGTTCGACATCACCGCACTTGAAGGATCACAGTCTTTAGGCCTACGCAATACGAGCTGGCGGTTAACTGACTGTTGTGGAAACTCGCTTATTAAGCCATTTTCTAATCCTGCTTTCTGGTTTGGCCCTTTTCCTTATTTCTTCATCTGTGGCTTTGATCTAACTGATTTTAATCTTTTATTACCGTATTTAAATTGTCTATGGATAATTGAAACACTTAGGATTTCCTCTGTTTCTTTCATGTAGCCGCTTCTCTCACTCCGAGCAACTTGCACGAAAGCAAATTATCTCCTCGATTTCAAGGACAAAAAGGCTCATACAATTACTTATCCCATATAGAAATTATTAATTCCCTTAGTAGAAATATATTATTTTGATAAATATATAATTCATATTAGTTTTGGAATGGAATTTCAATTTCGAGGCTTTTAAAACTAAGGAGTCACATAGAAATTCAAAATCTCGATATATCATGAAATTATTTTGATGGTTTCTGCGCGTGGAAGTCACTGTCATTCGTCGATGCCGAAACGTGGAATTGACGTCATCGATACGGCTAATCTGCTCCACATCTTGATCAAGTGTGGAATGTGGAATCCGAGTGTTAATAAATTCCACACTTTGTAATGAGATGATGTATGTCGATTAAAATGTAATAAAAAGTAATAAATAATTAAGAGTGTTTTATTATTTATTTTCCCCGTGATATCTATATAAAAATGACAATAATTGTAAAGTCTATGAAAGTGTGGATGCTATGGGACTAGGAGGCTCAGTGGGGTTCAGCGCTTAATGTTGCCGACTCACTGAAAGACTGATTCTTGAATCAGTGTTGAGGGAATTAATTGCAATTGCCGCACAACAGTTGCCTTTTGACGAATTGATTCGTCAGCTCAAGAAAAATCTAAAAGTTTATTCTTTTTCATGTGAGTATCTTTTTGCAATTCATAACTTTAATTTTCTTCTATAAATGCATTTTTATAGTTTGCACTATACAAAACTCTGTAATAATGTAAAAAGTGATGTTCGTGTAAAATTAATTTTATCACATCACTACTATGATATTTTAAAATGGACGAATTATAATATTTCTTTTTCTGTAAATGGCTAAAAATCTTAGCCTAAAATTCAATATAGCAGAGTCTAATCGATGTTCCTAATCTATGTTCGTACTTCTATTGTTAATTTTAATTGCTAAGAATAATTTTACATAGTTATAAAACTGAGTCATGTCATTGTAATGTCACTTTTATGATAATTTATCTATAGTAACAGCATTATATAATGTAGGGGTTTAAAAATACAGTAGTTACTTTCTTACGTAAACTTATAAGCCAAAGGCTTTTACCTTACGGTATGCCTAGGCCTAATTTATATCCGTATTTCCTTTAATAATGGTGATAGTTTTCACTATATTTGTATGATTATGATGTCATGCTATAAAATTTTCTCTAAAGGAACAGCATTCCTCAATTCAGTGGTAATTATTTCCTTACATAGACTTATATGGCTGAGTTTTAGCCTACGATATATCATAGGCCCATTCCTCGTTGTTGTAAAAACGATGCTGATTCCATCATAATATTTTCGCTTGGAAGATGTAATCATAATGCCTTATATCACTGATCTTAATACTGTGAACGAAATGTAGCAGACCTAAGAACTTATTGCTCGCATTTACTGTCTTTAAATGTAAGCTATATGCCACTCTATATGTGTTCTTTAAAGGCTGCCAAAACTCTAACCCTTCATAGAAATCTGGAACTAGGTTCACGATTTGAAGTCAAACATGTATGTATATTATCTGTTGAATTTAAATTAGGTTCCCTCTTTATTCTTATTTTACATATGCCGTCACATCTCAATGAAAAGCGGAAGTTCAGAGAAGCATGGATACAGCCAGATTTTCACCCATGGTTGAAACAGGTTAAAGGAGACCCAGAGAGGGCTTTCTGCACTGCCTACCAAAAAGCATTTAATGCCGAATTATCATCAATCAAAAGACATAGCATCAGTAAGATTCATCTTCAAAAGGAACGCCAGCTTGATCTCGGGCAGAATGAGCTGGAAGGAAACAAATGAAAAAACACCCCATGGTGTAGTAATGGCTACCATTCTATTTGCGTGTTTCATTGCAGAACATAACTTGCCTTTCACTGCTGCTGACAATTTGGTGGATTTGATGAAAAGGATGTTCCCAGACTCTGCCATAGCTCAAAGTTTATCCATGAAACGTACAAAGTGTACGGATGTAATCAAAACCATGGAGAAGACCATAACAAATAGCCTAGCAAAAAAGTTGAGGACCAGCAAATTTTCTGTCACCATGGATGAGTCAACGGATGTGAGCACAATTAAGTCCTGAGCTGTAATTGTTAGGTTTTATGATTCCTCTGTGCAGAAAATCACCACTGCTATGCTAGACCTTGTTAATTTATATGACTCAGACAATAATGCCCAAGGGTCTACTGGACAAAATTTATATTCCCTACTGATAAATACATTAACAAAGTATGACATCCCCCTTAGTCTGCTAACACCATCTAAGTAATCCTCTTAATTCTGAATGGATGCTGTACACTGAGAGATAAACAGTGCGATTCCCTAAGATCTTGGATAAGCCCTTAAGATCTTCCTATACATCTAAGTCTATCAAAAAAGTGGGACTTTGAGAAAATTTCCTTATCTGAGTAAAGTAAGATCTCTCTTACAGCCATGTAGATCTTGTCTTGTTACTTTAGGGAATTAATGTAATTATGTATCCTAAACTATATCTTCAAATAACTTTGAGCATTTATCCTTTTTCTTAACACCTGCTGAACAAAGAAAAGGCTTTATGAGAGAGAGAGAGAGAGAGAGAGAGAGAGAGAGAGAGAGAGAGAGAGAGAGAGAGAGAGAGAGAGAGAGCTGTGCTTCTCCCTCCTACCGATTGAGCTCCTGCTTGTTAAGAGATAATGGTAGTTTCAATTATCTGAATGCTCACCCAAGTGATTAACTATTAAGTCGAGGTAATACCGATAGGATCAATGTCTGTGTTAGGCATACGAGTAGATGCATTTTACGAGAAATCTTTCAAATCTCATCAGCAAGCACATATGTGCATATTTTGTACAAATATCACAAATCTTAAGTAATTTGTATTTTTCCTAACAGTACTTACCTCGAACTACTTTCTTAGGAGTATCTGGGATTCTCCTCCCAACCGACCAGAATTTTGTGTAGTTCCCCTATCTCCATTTTCTATAGTGGGTCCCTCTGTGGCGGATGAATACGCGCCCTGAGGCGACCCGGGTCAGTGAGCGTGCGTGGCCAGGTCTCGGTCACCAGTAAGTTTATGATAGATATGGTATCAAAGTCCCGTAAGACACTCGGGGAAGGATGGGTGAGCCCTAACCCGACAGTAGTTCGAGGTAAGTACTGTTAGGAAAAATACAAATTACTTAAAATTTGTGATTTGTTCCAACACGGAGTACTTACCTCGAACTACTTTCTTAGGAGACTTTTACTTTAGGAGGCGGGAGTGGTCTTACGGACCGAGAGACCGGCTGGATAAAAGATCGAACCTAGATAGGAGGCTAGGTTCTTCTGGCCACAAAACGGAATATGAGCCTTAGGGAAAATTACGCAAAAAGCTATTTAGTGTCTAAGTGACTCACCTCTGTAAGAATCTTCGGATGTGGGTGCTTCCATCTGAACATTTCCCACATGGCAGAAGCAAGGGATCAAGGGGAATGGAGGGGAAGTGGTAATAAGGGGGAAAGGTAAGGAAGGAACCTGTGTCGCTTGGACTTACCGCCTACGACTTCCCCGGGGCTACAACCTTAAATCTTTTGGAGCGCAGAAAGGACGGGACCAATAGAAAAGCCGTCCAAAGACTTTCTAGAGCAGTCCTTCAGGTAGTGGGCCGTAAAGGTGGACTGCCTGGACCAAGTGCCCGCCTTCAGGATTTAGCCCACAACCATGTTCTTCTCGAAGGCCAACTAAGTACTCAGGCCCCTAATATCATGGGGTCTCGGCTTACCCAGAAGGGAGACTCCAGTGCTGTCGTAGGCCCTCATAATCATCTATCGTAACCAGAAGGAGACCGTATTCCTGGAGACTGCTTTCTTCACTGATCCCGATGAGACGAACAGACTCTTGATCCCAGGGCAAAGTCTGGCCGTCCTTTCTAGGTACTTTCGAACTGCTCTGACTGGGCACAGTAACAAGTCCCTTGGGTTGTCCGAACGTGGAATCGCTGGCACCGAAAAGCCCTCGAACCTAGGGTCCCAGTAGGCTGGGATCTGCGTCTTGGCTACGAAGTCGGGCAGGAACTTGAAACTTAATTCTCGCCAGCCATTCGAGTGCGAGACCTCATATGACAACCCATGGAGCTCGCTTACTCTCTTCGCTGATGCCAGGGCTAGAAGGAAGACCGTCTTGAGGGTGAGCTCCTTGTCTAGGATGTCCTTAAGGGGTTCGAAGGGCGGCTCCGACAGAGCCTTCAGAACTCTGGCCACGTCCCACTGGGGTACTCTAGAGGCCCGGGGGGAACAAGATTGCTCGAAGCTCTTGATAAGCATCGAGATTTGTCTGGAAGCTCCCAGATCAATGCCCTTGAGGAGGAAGACTTGGCCCAAGGCCGCTTGGACTCCCTTGATGGCTGGAATAGACATACCTACGTCGTCTCTCAGATAGACTAGGAAGTCCGCTATTCTATGAATGGAGGCCTCCAACGGCCTGATGTTCTGTGAGGTGCACCATTTAGTAAAAGTGGTCCATTTTGCTTGATACACTGTGACAGAAGACCGTCTCAGGTAACCCGACATCCTTGTTGCGGTCTTCGACGAGTATCCTTCCCTCTTCAGGAGCCGCTCGATAACCTCCACGCGTGTAAGCGGAGGGACCAAGGGTTTTTGTGAAACCTTTGGAAGGGGGGCTGACGGAGGAGGTCTTCCCTGTCTGGCAGGGGCCATGGTGGAGGGCGCGCCAGTTCCTTTAGGTCCGCGAACCATTCTCTCTCCGGCCACCAGGGCGCTACCAAAGTCAACCACAGGTTGTTTGCTCGCCTTACTCTGTTGAGGACTTGTCTGAGCATCCCGAAGGGAGGAAAGGTATACACGACGAGGTTGTCCCAAGGATGTTGAAAGGCGTCCTCGAATGCTGCTGTTGGGTCTGGCACAGGAGAACAAAACACGGGGAGCTGTGCATGAGTCTTGTGGCGAAGAGCTCCATCACTGGCGAACCCCTTTCAGGATGACAGTCTGGGCCACTTCTGGGTGTAGGGACCACTCTGACCCTACTACTTGACCCATCCTGCTGAGGCCGTCGGGTAGAACGTTCCTCTTTCCTGGAATGAACATGGCTGTGACCTCGACCTGTTCCTCTGAGGCCCATTCCAGGAACTCTGTCGTGAGACTGCACAGCTCCTTCAACTTCAGTCCTCCTTGCTTTTTCACGTAGCCAACCACCGTGGCGTTGTCGCACATCAGAGCCACGGTGTTTCCTCGGAGTAGATGGACGAATTCTAGGCATGCCCTTTGAACGGCCAACAGTTCTAGCACGTTTATGTGGAAGCTCTTCTCCTTGGGGGACCACTTCCCCTTCGCCGACTTCGATGCGTCCGTGAACAACAGCATCTCCGGGGGATCGATCGCGAAGGGCATTCCCTTGAGGGTGTTCGTCCTGTCATGCCACTACTTCAGGATCTCCTTTGTCTCCGAGGACACCGGGACTATTTTGTGCGGGGACTCCCCCGGGGACCAGAGCTCCTTTAGGTTCCATTGAACCACTCTCAGCTTGACTCTCCCCCGGGGGACTAACTTCTCCGACACGAGGTGGCCCACCAACCTCTGCCTGTCTTTGGCTCTCCTCGGCAAGTCCGCTAGGAAGGGGCGAACTATCCGATCTAGATTGTCCAACCTCTCTGAGGAGGGGAAGGCCCTCACCAACTGGGTGTCTAGAACCATCCCCAGGTAGGTTATCCTGGTGGAGGGCGTCGGCTGCGACTTTTCCAGGTTGATGATGATACCCAAGTCCTTGCAGAACCGTAGAAGCTTCACGCCTTGCTCCCTCAGTACTCCCTCTGAGGCTGAAAGTAACAACCAGTCGTCCAGGTAACGAATCAGGCAGATGCCCTGTTTGTGCGCCCAGACCGAGATTGTTGTGAAGACTCTCGTGAAGACCTGAGGGGCTGTCGACAGCCCGAAGCAGAGAGTCCTGAACTGCAAGGCTTGGGTACCCCACTTCACCCTTAGAAACTTCATTCTGGAGGGGTGGACAAGGATCTGAAAATTGGCGTCCTTGAGGTCCAGGGACATCATGAAGTCCCCCTCCCTCAAGGCTGCCATTACCGACTTCTGGGTGTCCATCTTGAAATCGGTCTTGCACCCGAACTTGTTGAGGGCCGATAGGTCTATGACCGGTCTCCAATCCCCTGTCACTTTCTACACCAGGAAGAGTCTGCTGTAGAACCCCGGGGTGGGGTCCCTGACTGGTTCTAACGCCTCTTTGGCGAGCATGGCCGACACTTCCTCCTGCAATGCCGCTCTTCTCAAGGGGTCCTTGGGCGCCAACCACTCCGCCTGTTGGTCCGGAATTAGAGGGGGCGGGTCCACTAGGAAGGGTAGCCTGTACCCGTCCTTCAGTACATATAAATATAAATATAAATATGACTTGTGTAGAAATAAAAAACTAAATAAACCCCTTTCTAAGGAAATGAAGGCCCCCCCCCTAAAAAAAAAGGGGGAAAAGCAGTAGCTCCGGAAAACTCCCCGTGACAGCTCCTTGCAATCAAAGTAAGTTGTGTGTATGCATAAAGTTCTTAGGATAACAACAAAATCCCTGAAACACCGTTTTCGCGGTGTATAGAAAGAGCACCAATATGAAAAGTTTTGTGCTTTTGAATAAAGTCAAGAGTTTAATGTCACTCAATAAAACGCTCAATTATCAATTTACAGGTTACATTGAGTATAAAATTGGGCAAATTTTTATTCTCATAATGAGACTGCGACTTCCGCACTCGCATCGAATATTCAACAAATGATTATGAAACCTAATCACTTTGACATCACGTCATTTTGAGTTTAGATGAAAATTTGACATCAATAACACATGTCCTTGAACAGGGGAGACAATCCCCCAACCCCCTTCAGATGCCAACATTCGCTTCATCACTGCAGCTTTAAACCCCCCCCCCCTCTCTCTCTCTCTCTCTCTCTCTCTCTCTCTCTCTCTCTCTCTCTCTCTCTCTCTCTCTCTCTCTCTCTCTGCGTCCAAATTCTTCTCGCCTCGATTGATTGAGTTTTCTGGCAGCTCCTTTGAACAATTAATCAGTTTTTGTTTTACTGATTTTGATCTCATGATTCCTTCCGGCCTTTGGTTGTTTCCTTTAATTAAAGTTTTTCTTACCCTTCAAATATCCAATATTTGAAAATTAATAAAATATTTAAATTATTGTATTTGATCTTACAGTGCAATGCCTTCTTACAGGGTACGTCCATTTTTATATACACAACCAAATTAGTGTCACTTCAGTATGAATATAAACATCTCATTAATGACAATAGTAATTTAGACCACTAATATTACTAATACTTCTAATAAGATTCGTTGAAGTAAATACGGTATTTACATCTACTTCAGTTTTACTGGCAATCGTAAAAATTTTGTGATAAAGCTAATAAACCACAACTTGTCTCAAAAGACGTAACAAAAAAACTGCAAAATAACATACGAATATTTCAAAGCCAAAATTGATAAAGACATTCAAACCAAACTGGACATAAGACATCTAGATTGCGGAATGATCTTCCTGATCTAGCAGTCGAATCAGTGGAATTTCATACGTTTAAACTTGCCGCAAACGTTTTTATGTTGAACAGGTCAACATAAATTTCTCTTCATAGTTTATATAAGATAGATCTAGTTTAACGATGTTACAGATCAAAAAATAAAATATTCAATCAAATTATTCATTACTTCTCACATATAGTTGTCATTTTCTTATTCCATTTCACCACTTGACTATATTCCCTGTTGGAGTACTACTGCTTTCTAACTAGGGTTGCAGCTTAGTTAATTAGTAGTAGTAGTAGTAGTAGTAGTAGTAGTAGTAGTAGTAGTAGTAGTAGTAGTAGTAGTATATAACAATAAAAATAAAATAACAATAGCTGCAAAGACCGTTAAGTAATAGGCTACCCGCAAAACAATGGCTGGAATAACACCCCCACCTCAAAACAGATGTTTCTGAAATCTTGAGGTTAAAGAAAATCGCCAACAACATACTGACAATCTTTTCTTCATTTTTCTTTCAACTTAAATAATTTGAAGAAGGGATTTTTAGCATACGCTTGTATGATCTGAAAATATATCATCATATCATGAAACACTCCAGAGGAACTATAAATTCAATAATTTTGGTGTCAGAAATGGAATGAAAACACAGAAACTTGAGCACTGGTCTTACCCGCGAGTGATAATAAAAAAAAATCCTTTAAAACCTTTGAGATACACTGTAATATACCTATGGATGTAATGGATGATGAAAATGATAAGGAAATGAAAGAAACTCAGATCACAATTACAAGAAATGTAAAAGACAACCTTTTTAAATTGCAGCATTGTTTGCAGGACGCATAGAAATGGATGTCTAGTAGTAATCTTAATATCTCTAAAAAGATACATGATCACATAGCGGTATAAATAATCTTAACAATAAAAGAAAAAAAAATACAAAAGTAATTCAAATCTCTTAACGAGACTTGGCGAGTTGAAATAAATAAATGATAAAAACGAATAAGTCTGAAGCAAGGTCGGTTATTCGAACGTTATATGAATGGTCGTAATTTGAGAAGCAACACCAAATTTCCATGTAAGCAATTTCGCGTTGAATGGCAAAACTCCGAGTGCAGGCGTCTTCTATTCTCTGAGTTACATTGTAAATTGCCCCAATCAGATTTCCCAACCAAAAATGGAAAGATGTGTCTTATGCCTTCTTTTCAATTTTATATTTCTGTTTCAAGATTTCACTGGGTTTGGAAACTGTATTTCATGGCCTCTATCGATTCCTTCCGTTACAAGAGGATGTTTAGGGAATAGAAAAGGCGACAGGAAAAGGCGAAATGGACAGGGCTGTTCCTTTCACATATCCGTCTATATGGGTCACACACACACACACACACACACACACACACATATATATATATATATATATATATATATATATATATATATATATATATATACACATATATATATATATATATATATATATATATATATATATATATATATATATATATATACGATATAACGTAAAATGATTAATCAAATAGACGAATGTATGAATGAGAGAATCCTAAAAAGTAGGGAACACGGAACGACCTACGAATGGCTAAATAATATGATTATAAGAACAATGAGGGATTGACTATTAACAAATTTAGTTCTGATCAAAACTTTCAATAATTTATAGCTGAACCTAAATCAAACCCCAAAATAAATGTCGGACCCAGGTCGAAATTAAGACCCCCAAAAAGAAGCATAATAAAAGAGGATTAGTCGAAGAATCGATAAAACGCAACAAAACTAAATAAATAGAAGAATATATGTGTTACAAATACCACCAGGAAATAGACTCGGTCCTAAATCTAAAACCTTTTGGATCAACGCCAAATACTTCTAGAAGGATCTTTCTAAAGTTGTGGTGGCTTATCTGCTCAAGCTCAATAGTTTCTAGTAGTGTCTGCAACCTCAGCATTCGTGTGAGCAAGAGATGGGGGGGGGGGGGAGGCGTTTGGGGGAGCCTAAAGGCCTACCTGTTGATTTATCATCCCATACGAACCAATCAGCTGTTACATAAACATGATATTAGCTGAATGATTCATTTTTCATCGAAAATATCATTTCTATAGATTTTTGGCTGGCCAATAGGGGTCTGGACAGAAACACGTCATGAACATGACCAATTTATTCAAACAAAACAACAAGCTTATATACTAACGGTTGAGGATAATAATGGCATAAAAAACTTAAACAATATGAAACACAAAACGGCAAGCTTAAGCAGGTGTTTCTATTATTATTATCATTATTATTATTATTATTATTATTATTATTATTATTATTATTATTAGAGAGAGAGAGAGAGAGAGAGAGAGAGAGAGAGAGAGAGAGAGAGAGAGAGAGAGCACATTACAGTGTATGAAATTCACGTGAATTGCAGATTTGAGTCGAGAAAAAGAAAGAAAAAAACTATATTATGAACCTGTCAGATTATACTTCAAATATCCATTCAAGAATCACAATGCCCTTCCGATTGTAGCTGATGGGCATAATAATTGAGGGCTTTGCCCAACCACGCAATTTCATAGGAAAAAAACTGTGATATTCATTTTCACTAAGTTTCTTTCCCCTAAAAAAAAGAGAAAACATGAATCGGAATCTCTCAAGAAAGCCAAAACCTCAAATGTCTCTGACAATTTTTGAGTTTAGGGAAATTTACTATCATCATCCCTAAGTTTCTTTTATGCGATATTCTATCTTCGTGATAGTTCCATTGTCCAACGTCATCCTTAATCGGTAAAACCGATTAGTAGAGACAATGTTATCAAACCTTGGGCAAATACAACATAGAAGAACGTTTTCCAATAGATAAGAGATTCTATCATTCAAAAGACTGATAACATACCTGAACTGTTAATGGAAGCAAAATTGAGATTGTATAAAGAAAATGTCAAACAAAATCTATATGGAAGTGAAATATGGATATTTAGCGCAAATGAAAGTAAAAAGCCTGAAGGTATTGAGATGCATTTTTGCGTAGGTGTTGTGGGAAGACCGTTCAAGTGGAAAGTAGTAAACAGGTTAATATCTGTGAAAGGATGACTCAAATAGTTTTGAGGTGAATCTGTCATATGGAAAAAGTGAAAGATAACAGGTATCTGCCGAGTCATCAGCCATTGTCTGGCACTCCTTGGCCCTAGCTTGTGTGGAGAAGGGGCTTGGGCGCTGATCATATGTATATATGGTCAGTCTCTAGGGCATTGTCCTGTTTGATATGGCAATGCCACTGTCCTTTGCCTCTGACATTCATGAGCGGCCTTTAAACCTTCTGTATGGGTGTATGAAACGACTGATGTTATATTAAGTGTTATTACACAGTATCTTCACTCATTCTTCATTAGTTTTAGAATAAACATGACACTGACTGTTTTTGCTGCTTTCATCATTTTAATGTTTAATTATTTTAATGACTATAGTAATAATTTCAATAGAACCATCCTTTGAGAAAAGTAATTGGCATGAAAATTTCTTTTTCTAACTGGTTTACAGAAAAATAATTCGATCTTAAAAATAGAACACCCTAAAAATTGGAAAAAAAATGGAAACCCATTTTCATAAGGGAACCTTTCACCAATCTCTTGCAGCCTCACAAACCTGTCATCCTCATTGGATTTCCTTATTGAATTTTTTTTACAAGAATGTTTATGATGATGAAGTTTCGTACACGAAATAGGCTTCCGAGTAAGATGTTCAAGGTAGACACTTCCTTCGCATTTAAATGAACGTACAAAAGCCTTTCATTCAACTTTAAAAGCTTATTAAGAGAATGTAGTTAGGGCAATTAATGTTAATTCAACTACTTGTGTAGGAGCAAGGTCCAGGTTTGTAGCAAGCAAACTTACTTCAGACATATATAACAACAACAAAGCTAGTGAATATTATCATCCAGAGGTCTTAATAAAAGAACGTCTGAGATGGAGCCGAATGGGTCAGAACTATTGAAAGGTAGCCGATGTCCGTTTGAAAGTATGTGACTTAATTTACTCTTATTTTCTTTAATCATTTTCAAAGTAAAATGGATAAACCATAGTTCAGTTTTTGGTCCCGTTTCCTGTTGTGCAGGAAATCTATTGTGCACCCGCTGACCTAAGCAATACATCACCCAACAGTGGCATGAGGTTGGCAACATGCTCCCAAAGGGATTGCTGAAAACCAAAGTTTTACACTTCGGCGAAAAAACCTTTAAGAAGAAAGGGCGTACCCTATTGACTGCTGAATAGAAAACAACAATCGACAAACATACGAATTACTGTGAGTCCTTGAAGACCCAAACATCCCATCCTTGAATAAACGGACAAATTATTGACCGACAAGCGAGAATCTTTGCCAAATAGCCCCTCCTCAAGGTTAACAAAAATAAAAAAATAAAAAACTGGTGATGATAGATGAAGATAAGCATTCATACCTATCTATGCATGAATGGTCACGATGACAACGTGTCTGTGATAAATAGCTAGGACACATACATGACTTCCTTCCTGCGCATCTATGAATGAAAGCTTTCCAATAACCAGGAGTTGCAATGAAACGATAAGCGTGACAGATACACTTGGCAGAATGATGGTTGAACAGACAGACTGTGAAAAAGCTTTGTTATCCTGTCTTTTAATTTAGAGACTGATTACACCACTGCCAATAATATATGTTACATTTTTTAGGTTAATCCCACGATTAAATGTAATTTTTCTATGTAGTTTACTTGAGCCAGAAACCAATGCTGGCAACACTTGATGGAAAAAAGAACTTGCACTGATCTTCTTCATTCCACTTTATTAATACCACTGCACTGCAGTATCGGCAGCTCAGTTCAACTATTTCCATCTATTTCTATTCCTTGCATCTTCTTTCTCCGATCCCACCATACCCATATCTCTCCTTGCCACATCCATCCTTCGGATCCGTTGACGCCCCCCCCCCCCCCCACACTCCTCATCCTTATAAATTACATGTTCTTATCTCTCTTGATTGGTTCCACTCCTCTCTTCCTAATAAATGGCTATAGTACCTAAGACGAGCTTCCATAGCTTTCTCCTTTACATTATGTTACATACAGGATGGGCCAGAACTAAGGTTACAGTTACCGAATAGAGATTTTATATTTAGTAGACATCTAGACATCTATTTACATACATTATATTTGTATACATACGACATTTTACGATGAACAATTAATCTCTCAAGTGCTCAAAATGTATTATATCTAAAGCATTGTGAAGGTGAAAAAGATAATGAAGTAAATGTAACATAACTTTTGGCCCACCCAACCAGTGAGGGGACAAGACACTATTAACTTGTTGTCAGCCTCAAGCCCTGATAAATGCAGAATTGCTGTCTGGTCCAGCCAACCATGAAAACAATGGTAAAACCTAAATAATTGATCTATCTCATCAAAAAGTATTTACACTAGCCCATATTCTGTAAATAAATGCGACATATTTTCCGATGAAAGAGTTCCACAAGGCTTTCACCCCATGATTTACGACGCATATATTTCCTCCAAAATGGCTAAATCAGTTCAAACAGATTTTCATCGTGACAACAAGCACGATTAATGTCCACTCTTTCAAAGGCCAATCTTGTTAACCTGATTAAAACGTAAAATTTCTATTGGGCTCTTCGTCAAGCCAAAGGTACGAGAGGATTACTTCCACTAGACAGAAAATTATTGGCATCTGACGACTCAAGATGTCAAATAGATGACGGTGAAGAATAAACATATTGGCCGGGGAAAAAATATTATAAAAAGTCTTACAATATTTACTAAATTTCCAAGACTTGAATATCTCTGTTTTAAGACTTCTTCCTTTCTGATAATGTACTGTATATTCACTATTATTATTATTATTATTATTATTATTATTATTATTATTATTATTATTATTATTATTATTATCAATACTAAACTACAACACTAGTTTGCAAAGCAGGATACTATAAGCTAAAGGACTCCAACAGAGAAAAATAGGAAAGAGAGGAAAGGAAATAAGTAAATAAATAAACTTCAAGAGATATATAAACAATTAAAATAAAATATTTTCAGAATAGTGACAACATTGAAATATATCTTTCATAATATATAAACCATAAAGAGAGACATGTCAGTATTCAACATGAAAGCATTCGCTGCAAACTGGACTTTTGAAGTTCCATAGGTTCTATATCATTAAGATCTCTTACTAATCCCATACAAAACAAAAACCTTCGACGATAGCATGCCACCATTGCCTTCATCCAATTATAAAACGTGGTATAACATTATATGTAATAACCAAAATTAATGAGCTATCTCTTCCATTTCAAGGTGTTATCTTTATGCTGAATGATGTTATAATATACGCAATAAATTTATAAAGTATCTTATATACACAAATCGAGACTTCAGAGCCCCAATAACATCGATATTAAATTCCCTTTTGAACTTTACATAAAACTCTTCCCAGAGAAGGGCGATGGACCTTCTCCCTTTACTATACATGCCATCATATTTCTCCTAGTCTCGAAATATTGGCAGATTCTTCCAATTTCCAAACCAAGCTAAGTGGGTGTTTCAATTAAATATACCTTCATTAAATAATAGTAAAATAAAAAAAAATAAAAAAATAAAAAAGTTGAAAAGGAAGCTTTCTCTTGGATAGAGGTGGTTTGCCACCCACAGGAAATATTTTACGTGAATTCGCGATTCATTTCAGATAGCAATGCGTTCCAAATATTGAAAGAATTCATTGACAATCCTTCAACTATAATGTAGCTTCTCCATTTATGAAAACTTGCTTGCTTTGCATCAGGATACTAGAGAGAGAGAGAGAGAGAGAGAGAGAGAGAGAGAGAGAGAGAGAGAGAGAGAGAGAGAGAGAGAGAGAGATATGCGTCATTAGCAAATCCTTGACAGAAAAAAAAACAGTTTTTCTGAACCGAAAAACAAAAGATCTTGCTGTATCCATTTTACATACACATACACGCACGCAAACACACTCACACGCACATTATTATTATTATTATTATTATTATTATTATTATTATTATTATTATTATTATCACTAGCTAGGCTACAACCCTAGTTGGAAAAGAAAGATGTTATAAGCCCAAGGGCTCCAACAAGGAAAATAGCCCAGTGAGGAAGGGAAATAAGAAATGATAAACAATTAAAATAAAATATTTAAAAAAAAGTAACAACATCATGACAGATATTTAATATGTATACTATAAAAAGACTTATGTTAACCTGTTCCACATAAAAACATTTGCGGCAATTTTGAACTTTTGAAGTTCTATCGATTCAACTACCCGATTAGGAAGATCATTCCACAACTTGGTAACAGCTGGAATAAAACTTCTATAATACTGTGTAGTATTGAGTCTCATGATGGAGAAGCATGACTATTAGAATTAACTTCATGCCTAGTAATACGAACAGGATGGAACTGTCCGGGAAGATATAAAAGTAAAGGATGATCAGAATTATGAAAAATGTTATGCAACATGCATAACGTACTAATTGAACGACGGTGCCAGAGATTAATATCTCGATCAGGAAAAAGAAATTTATTGGATCATAAGTTCCAGTCCAACCAATTAAGACGAGAAACAGCAGCTGAAGACCAGACAGAACAACACTCGAAAAAAGGTAAAATGAAATAATTTAAACTTCAGAATAGATTGATTACCGAAATCTTAAAAGACTTTCTCAATAAGCCCATTTTTTTTGTGTGTAATTAAAGAAGACACAGACCTAATGTGTTTCTCAAAAGTAAATTTTCTGTCGAGAATCATAACTAAAATTTTAAGTCATACACAGTTAAAGCAACACTATCAATGCTGAGATCTGGATGCTAAGGAGCCACTGTCCTTGACCTACTTACAATCCTACTTTGAGTGTTGTTAGGTTTATATATATATATATATATATATATATTCCTTTTTGAGTGGGAATACATTAACGTGATAAATGGGTGTGTATCGCCATGATCAGCAATGCTGTACTAGACAGGGACACCCAAACTGGGTTGGTTTGCTGTGAGCGATAAGACAAAACTCTCCCACCATCTCCAATCCGCACTGGCCTGCGTAGTGATGAAAATCTGGCCAAAATCCATACATGAATATAAGGGTTCCAGGAGGACATAGATAACAGCATACCGTTGGATCCACATAAGACATTAAAAAGGCCATAATTTATCAAGAGAACATAAAACTGTTCTTAAAGGTCTCTTAATAAAATTATGGCCTTTTCGATATGTTTTGTGGACCCTAGTATATGCCGTTGTATATAGGTATGCATGCGTGTATGTATATGTGTGTGTATACCAAGATCAACGTCGAAGTAAAGACCCCCTCTTGACCCAATCTTGGACCAGGTAGCGCCTGGCAATGGCTCCTGATGACTCACCCAAACTACCCATTCCTCGCTCACAAGTATGATGAGGTTGCACACTAGAAAACCTATCGAGTTTGAGGGGGGTTCGAACTCCAGTCCGGCATATCGCCTACCAAGGGACGTTTCCAATTAACTACTATTTCCCTCCAGTTAGCAAACTGTTATTTAAAGTGTTAAATCCCCCACATTAAAATTTCTTTTACGAACTAGTTACAGTTACCATTAGTGTCTTTGCATTAGGTCAAATGCTTTTTTTTTTTATCATTATATTGTACAAACACATAATACAGGCTTATGGGAGATATTTTCTTTATCATTTATTTCAATTACACAGGGACTACGTGAAATACAATTCAATATCTTTTATTATGGTTCGAAACCCAAGGAAACTGTAAATTAGAAGTTCCCTTTGGATCCCATGCGAGCACTTGTGAAATTCTGAGAAACCTGATCTCATTTCCTATTCATAGCCATGGGCAGCATCGACGCATAAAAGCAAAACGCTGCTGAAAAGTTACCAAAAAGGTTGCAAATGTATTTGAAGGACTGTTAACATCTTGGAAAACATAAGCACAATTGTCAGGAAAAAACTGAGATTATTTAAAATAGCATCGTGAGAGCCTGTCCAAAACCGGGCCGCAACAAGAAACAAGACGTGTATATATATATATATATGATATATATATATATATATATATATATATATATATATACTATAGTATATATATATATATATAATGTGTTTGTGTATGTTAGTTCCAAAGACTTCGTCAATACAAAACGCCCCTAGAAAATGGAATATCTTTGGATTCCTTTAATATTCATTCGCATTCTTTCGGCTGTTGTAATCAAGACCTATATATAAAAAGATACTATACGTGAATATATGATTTCAACAACCATATCATAACAAATAACGAAATATATAAAAAAAAAGTCTCTAAAAATATTCTTTCACCTAATAATGAAACACTAATATAAAAATGTACTATTGTCTGACAATATATAAACACCTTAGCTTTTTGAAAACATATTTCTTCCAATAAAGAAAAAACACAACCGGGAACTGAATTCTACAGTACAGGAAAAAAGTATCCTCAGTAATGGGTAGTATAGCTGTCAAGAGTAAAAAAAACGTCTAAAATTGGTGTTGTTACACATTAGCACCTCGACGTTCTAGGAAATTAGCAATCCCGAAATAACTCGGAAGACGAAGGCAATGAAGGCGAGACCGGGCATTCTCAAAGAAGACAACGGAATGACAAGAAATTTTCAGACTCTGCTCTGTATCAGAAACAATTTTGCTGGGAAGAAGGAGAACACAATGTTGAGTAATCTAACAAGATAAAAAATTGATTTCTCTACGTTGTTTGAAAATTAAAAAAGAACTAACTATTTGAGGTTCCTAATTTCCCCTGTATGATAAAGAGTTACGTATCTGTATGGTTATATATATATAAATATATATATATAGTATAATATTATATATATAGTATATACTATATAATAGTATATATATATATATATATATAATGTATATATATACACACACACACACACACACACACACACATATATATATATATATATATTATATATATAATATATATATATATATATATATATATAAGTATATTTCACGCTAAGCAGCATTGCGATGACGTAAGACCTACTCGGTGTCTCTCCCCATCCATATGGTAGGGGGAGAGTGAGTAGTCATACTCCGGTGAGAGGGAAGTTACCCCGAGAGGTACACCAAAACCACAATGTTGCACCAAATTGCCGAAACTGTCGGGTTGAAGTTAGGAAAGGTGGACGGGGTGGGGAGGATTGAATCTGTGTGCGCCGTGTGTATATATCTAAATATTTAGCCATCATTTTTTGCCGGGTCGCGTTCATTAGTATACTAATATTCTGCATAACATAATTTCAATCCGAGTATGATTTCATAATACGGCACCATTCCCCTTGAAAATCCTTCCATTTGTGAATACAGTAATTGACTTTCGTTTTACTTATAAATTGTATCACGAAATGTTACGCTTAAAGTCAATAGTTCAGACAAAGGTAATCTATTATTTTGGAAGAAAACACTTTGTCATTAAGCATCAAACCAAACACAACATGGTATAATTCCCGTAAGCCATCTGATTCAAAATTTTAATCACCAATGCCAAAGTTGTGTGTCAGCATCTCCCCAGCCGACGAGAACTTAAGGATAAATACGAAAACATTTGTTAGACGAGAGAGAAGAGATAAAGATATTTTCTTAATGCTCAAATTGTTTGGAGAAAGAAATACTTCAACGAATGGAAAACTTCATTTTTTTTTTTTTTTTTTTTTGAAGGAAAGAAGTGATGGCTACAAAGAAGCAAACAGAAATTGTGACAATGGGCCTTTTTGTCCATGATACCGAATTTCCTATAAAAAAATTAGTGAAATTGTGACATTATAAGTAAAGAAAATAAACGAAAATACTGTCACAAAACAACATTACCGTCAAAATATGTAACTAATATT
>NC_090727.1:95349276-95361776 GCF_036898095.1 Palaemon carinicauda | reverse complement strand
ATTATAAAAAAAAAATCACTTGTTGTTTTATTTAGTTTAAGGCTGAGCCTAGAGAGTAGTCGTCGTAATTGTAACGTATGTCATATTCAGTGAAAGGGGTTTTAAATGTAGAATGTTTTCTGTTAACATTTTATAAAGAATGAAGGATTGATGTAAACTTGTGGGGGTATCCAGAGATAAGTAGGCATCTGGAGACACCTTTTAATTAAGCCCTCACAGAGTGACGGAAGATGTCTTGAGGCTGGTGATGAAGATACTTGTATGAAACAATTATTTTAAGTTTCTCTCTCTCTCTCTCTCTCTCTCTCTCTCTCTCTCTCTCTCTCTCTCTCTCTCTCTCTCTCTCTCTCTCTCTTTCTTATCGCGCACAGTATTCACAATTCTTTAATAATACTTTGATTTCTGTAAATCTCGTACAATTGTTCTCAAAACCCGTGAAGATGAATAAGTTATTTGTCCCAATGAATAGTGGATCTGGCCATCTCACTTTTCATTGTTTTCCAACATTTTTTACGCTTATTAAGAAACATGCAGTGCGACATGACATGTGCTTCATGAAAATATTCCTAACACTCCTTCATAGGGATGTTAGAAGATGCAACTAAATTAAGTTTTCGTTTTAGGATTATTTTATATATATATATATATATATATATATATATATATATACATATATATATATATATATATATATATATATATATATATATATATATATATACATATATATATATGTATATATATATATATATATATATATATATCAGCTCTATGTAGTCATGACCTGTCTATAAATAAGGTCTATACAAGTATATAATTCTTGGCTTTGAATTTAGCGAGAATCTCGAATATCAACTTGTCTCCTACACTTATTCACCCATTCTCATGTAAGGAACCTCAAGTTGTAAAGTCTTTTTCAGGAAAATGGACTTATGGCAATTTATTCTAATCACAGAAATACTTCCCTATTTGACAATTTCTCTATATATGTTTATTAATCATGTCATTGTACAGGATAAGATGCTACGTGTAGTTGAAGCCCGGTTGAGTGGTGAGGAGCTGATAGGAAGAAAAGAGAATGAGGGGAGGCGGTATGTCAGTTAGGTGGCATTGGGCCTTTTGGCCCATACCCAAAGTTAACACCGAAATATAACGAGGGGAGGAAGGTCCTACACTGCTTGTGTGTATTAAAAAAAAAAAAAAAAAGTGGTGGGGGGTGGCCTTCAAATATCTCCATACATGAAAATTTAATATTTTGATTTTTCAAATGGTGGTGAATTATCAATAGCAGTTACGTAAAGAAGGTTTATGTAGCCTTGATAAAAAGTAAATGCCTTAAATCCTCACTTGTAGGAACGGCCTTGTGGCGCAAACGGATAACGCGTCTGACTACGGATCAGAAGATTCCAGGTTCGAATCCTGGCAAGGTCGAGGACACTTTTTTTCACCATCAGCTCTGTTAAATCATGTTAAAGCAATAAGGAGATATGATATTCTTATTATTATAGTTATTGATATTATTGTTATTATTTAGATGGGGAGATCATCTTAGGTTCCTCATGCCGGTTGTGACAGTTTGACTGTTGACGGTTTCGTATTTCACTTCGTTATTGACTTGTTCATTTATTTCCTGTTATTAACTTGGTGTTTTTAATTTTACTTATTGTTCTTTCGTTATTTTATGAATTTGGATTTATTCTTTGTACCTTTTTACCTATATGTTTATTCTACTTTCGGATATCTTCATTAGATTCTTATTTCTTCTCACAAATTGAATTTGCAATTTCCATTTATCTATCTATCTATCTATATATATAAATATATATATATATATATATATATATATATATAAAACCACTAATGAGGTATTGGGTCTTTTGACTGGCCAGACAGTACTATATTGGATTCTCCTCTCTGGTTACGGCTCATTTTCCTTTTGCTTACACTTACACCGAATAGTCTGGCCTATTCTTTGCATATTCTCCTCTGTCCTCATACACATGACAACATTGAGATTACCAAACAATTCGTCCTCGTTCCAGGGTTTAACTACTGCAATGTAATTGTTCAGTGGCTACGTCTCTCTTGGTAAGGGTAGAAGAGACTCTTTAGTCATGGTAAGCAGCTCTTCTAGGAGAAGGACACTCCAAACCAAAATCATCGTTCTCTTGTCTTGGCCTATGCCATAGCCTCTGTGCCATGGTCTGTCACTGTCTTTGTGTAGAGTTCTCTTGCTTAAGGGTACGTTCGGGCACACTATTCTATCTTATTTCTCTTCCTCTTGTTTTTTTTAAGTTTTTATTGTCCATATATAACATATTTATTTTTTATGCTGTTACTGTTTTAATTGTTAATTACTTTTCTTGTAGTTTCCTCATTTCCTTTCCTCATTGGGCTATTTCTCCTGTTGGAGGCCTCGGGCTTATAGCATTGTGCTTTTCTAACTAGGTTATAGCATAGCAATTAATAATAATAATAGTAATAATGGTAATAATTAACATCTAAAATTTCCGGAATTTACATCATGATTTAGTTATTTGTTAGTACACGTTACACAGCTGTGACTTCTGCAACAAGGTGTGTGTGTGTGTGTGTGTGTGTGTGTGTGTAAAGAGAGAAAAGGTCCCCGCCTAGATGCATCCTTCAGTCAGCGTATATGTATTGTGAATAAATACAGTTCTTTTGAGTTCTACGATGTCCCAAATTTGTCATGCGAAGTTCACTTTCCTCACCTTATGACCAATACCTGTAGACTTTGCAGACGTTAAGATTCTTCGTTTTTTTTTTAATGATCATTATGTAACAATATAACCTGTTCTTTCTACACCTTAGTTTCGACCCTCCCTGGTTGACTAACGACAGGTACATGATTTGGTACTTGGGTCAACAGAACCATACTGAATTAATTCATAATCATATTGAATTAATTGGAACAAAAATATTCTCCCATCTTTGTCTGGTTGGCGAATGAAGCACCAGTTGCTGATTGCTTACCAAGCAAGGAGAGAGAGAGAGAGAGAGAGAGAGAGAGAGAGAGAGAGAGATTTTACTTTTATATAATTTGCAAGGTCATATAATGTAATAAAAAATAAAATACAAATATTATCGTAAGTAAACTTGTATTTACCAGCTAAAAAAGTCTGTCACTAATTTTTGGGTTAAAAGGATTGTTTTTAGAAAAAAGACATAATTATCTTGACATGAAGATTACAAACTGAAGCATATTAGAGATAAGGAAAGATAATCTAATCGATAGTTTACCCAATTTAATTAGATGCAACTCTCAGTCTGAACTTAAAATTTGGTAAACATATTTTGCCACATTAAGATTTTCATTAGGAAATGCTTTGAAAAATATAATTCCTCGTTACATTAACTACATATTTACTCACACATACACACACACACACACATACACACACATATATATATATATATATATATATATACATATATATATATATATATATATATATATAGTAACTGTAAGAAGCAATATTTGTTGTCATGGAATATTATGAAAAAATACCGGATCCTCTTGGAAATAGCTGTTTTTCAATTTATAATGTTCTTAAATCCACCATTTATATATTTAAGTGAATGTTCGAAATAGTTCAGAGTTAATTTCAGAATGACAGAAGATAGAGATGCTGCCTTTTTTTGGTATTTTCCTGTGTTTCTTCATTTCATTCCCACAGACTCATTATAGAGTAACAGCAGTAATAATATTTATCCAAAGAAAGTTTAGAGAATTGATAAAGATTATTGTAAAGTATAATAGAAGTAGAAAAATAACTTAACTTGCTACGACCTTTTGGCGCAACTGATAACGCGTCTGACTACAGATCAGAAGATTCCAGGTTCGAATCCATGTTTCTTTTTTTTTTCTTTTCATTTTTAGTTTAGTGTTTATTTTATTTTATTCTATTGCATGTTATCGGTGGGTCTTTTGTGTTGTCTTACGGGGACACAATAAAAACATTTCTCTTTATTTCTATGGCTATGAAGACAGGTGTTGTTTATGACCTTTGCACAGGCTTGAGATCAAGGTCCCTTGATATAAAGTACAACAGAGGATTCTCACCTTCCCTTATTTACTTATTGTTTATTATTAGTTGCATATTAGTATTTATATATGGCATTTATAGTATAGATTCTAATTACCTATTATTTATAATAATATATTCTTGATATATTAGTTGGTGGAGCAATATTATTTGATATTGCAAGAGTGTCACCTAACCAAGTGCCGTAGAAAAAATACCACAATTATGATGCGGTATGACTCGAAATTAAGTATGAAATGTAATTCATGCCAAGGAAATATCAGGATACTTTTTACCAAAGTCAATTATGCTCGAGATATCCAGTAGAATAGGCGTGATTGAATATTACGTTACATTTTGAATGCAAACATAAATGAAGATCAGGTAGAAAGTTAGTGAGGGAAAGCTCGAAAAGAGCAGCGCAATTCAGTCACCAAGAGTAAAGACTTGACAAACAGCCTATTATAGGAGGAAAGGGGATTGTTGTTGTGGTGGCCAATGTGGTAACGTCCCTGACTGGTGAATGGGGTTCGAGTCTACCTCAAACTCGTTAGTTCCTCTGGTTGCTGTAACCTCACCATGCATGTGAGCTAAGGATGGGGGTTTTAGGGGAACCTTATGGGTCTATCTGCTGAGTCATCAGCAGCCATTGCCAGGTACTCCTTAGTCCTAGCTTGTTGGGAGAGGGGGTTTGGCTGCTTATCATATGTATATATGGCCAGTCTCTAGGGCATTGTCCAGCTTGATAGGGCAATGTAAGTGTCCCTTGCCTCTGTCAATCACGAGCGGCCTTCAAACCTTTAAAGGAAACGTCTGCCTCGTAATCCGGACTGATGGTTAGAAGTGCAGTGTTATGTTGTGTCTATATGAGAGGGGAAGGAAGAAAAGGTTTTATTGTGGAGAGAGAGAGAGAGAGAGAGAGAGAGAGAGAGAGAGAGAGGTAAGTTGGTTGCACTTAGTTTCCAATGAAAAAAGAAGTATAAATCCTTTTGGATTATTAAAGAAGAGTGAATTTGAGGACTAAACAGGAAAGTGGCCAAGGTTGGAGGAGTACTTTAATGGAGTATTTAAAACATTACATCTCTCGAAGAAATTCATTGGACAGTCATCTTATTACTGATCACCTATTCTGATAGAAACTCGTCAATTTCGTTTCTTTTTTAAATAGTAATTGATTAAAGTTGCTGGTGAGGCGTTAAATGTTTTAAATGGGCTTGAGATGAATTATGAGAAAATTTATTGAATTGGATGGCCCTATCGCTGGAAGTTTTTTTGTTTACTTTTTAAATGGAACTCTTTGCTTCTGTCAAGTGACGAAGTGTAATTTTTTCCTATTGTAACAATTAGTGCCAGAGGTTATTAACATGGGGACTTCTATTCTCAACTAATATTAATCTTATTAAATTCAGAGACAAAGCTTTTGAACACTACTTGTCTGTTTGCAAAGGTTTTTATGCGAAATAGAGAAAATTTCTTTGTAAGAGGAAATTAGAATCCAGCTGCATATGACTTTTTGCTTCCGCAAAACAATTTAAAAATCTCAGTGATATTTATAAAGAAACTTGGTATGCACCTAAAATTAAATTTTACCATATTTTTCTCTGATGGTATTTTCTCTCTCTCTCTCTCTCTCTCTCTCTCTCTCTCTCTCTCTCTCTCTCTCTCTCTCTCTCTCTCTCTCTAAGGGGCATAAGGTAGGCTGACAACAAGCAAGCATTTTTTAGAATATTGAAGTAAGCGTCTGACATATTCTTCGACGGGTGGCATCTCCCCATTCTGCATTTTTACAGCCCACGTATTCCATATCTGGAGGCGGTCGTTAGTTCAGTACAAGGGATTGAGAAGGCTGTGGCATTGAAGCCTTGCTAGCGGAACTTTTGAAGTTCAAACTTGCAACGAATGTTTTTATGTTGAACAGACTGACATAAGTCTCTTTTAATAGTTTATAATTTTATGTGAAAGGTATATTTTAATGATACTGTTCTGAAGGTATTTCGAATCTCCATTAGTTTACTTGTAGTTTATTTATTCTCTTAATTCTTTTCTTCACTATTTTCCCTGTTGGAGCCCTTGGGCTTACAGTATAGCATCCTGCTTTTCCAACTAGTGTTGTAGCGTAACTAATAATAATAATAATAATAATAATAATAATAATAATAGTGGTGGTAGTAGTAGTAGTAGTAGTAGTAGTAGTAGTAGTAGTAGTAGTAGTAGTAGTAGTAGTAGGGATATTCCAATAGATTTTATAGTGTTCGAGAATGTCCAAGGGTGTAGTTGCGTTTCAACTGTTTTTCTTACAAAATATTGTAATTAGTGTCGGCCTCTGTGGCTAGACATGGCAGCCGTGTTTTGATAACAGCAGAAGCTGGTGAGGGGTATTTTGATATGTTAAAAGTTTTCAATAATAATTTGATTTTACCTTAAGGTAATGAATTTTATTCAGCTGTGCTTATAAACGTAGCCAGGTGCGTCCTTACTGTTGTTTGCTTTTATTTCTAGATATTCTGTTTGATGTCAATTATTTCGTTAGCCTGAATTATTATTATTATTATTATTATTATTATTAAGCTACAACTCTAGTGTGAAAAGAATGATAATATAAGCCCAAGGCCTCCAGCAGAGAAAATAGCACAGTGAGGATAGGGAAAAAGGGAAATAGATAGAAAAGCTTGCCCGAGTGTACAGTCGAACAAGAGAGCTCTAACCCAAGACAGCGGAAGACCATTGTACAGAGGTTATAGCACTACCCAAGGATAAGGAACAAAGGTTTTATTTTGGAGCATCCTTCTCCCAGAAGAGCTGCAGCCACAGTTAAGAGTCTCTTCTGCCCTTACCAAGAAAAAAGTAGCCACTTAGTAATTACAGGAGTAGTTAACCCTCGAGTGAAAAAGAGAGAGAGAGAGAGAGAGAGAGAGAGAGAGAGAGAGAGAGAGAGAGAGAGAGAGAGATTACTCTCATTACGTTAATTGGTGTAAAGTGTGAGATCATTTCCTGACAGTGATCCAGAGAAGGAGTTTACCAAGGCTTTGGCCTTAATGATTCCTTCCATCAGTACAGATGACTGACGGAGTTGATGATCCCCAAGGGAATTCCTGACCGTCTTTCCAGCTGTTCCAGCTGTTTTGTGAAGGATTCATTAGTAAACGATTATTTGTTTAAGCAATTGGTTTTCGAAAACTTCCTTTTCGAATATTTTGTATTTTGATTAATTCTGAGTTCAATTGCTTTTCGAAAGCTGCCTATTCGAATATATTGCATTTCGATCAATTGTGTTCGAACAACTGATTTTCTAAGAATCATATTTAGAATAATTGTTTTTTAAAAATTGCTTATTCGAATGTTTTATATTTCTATCGATTGAGACTTTGAACAATTATACACTAAAATAATTGTTTTCGAACATAATGATTTTAGTTACAGTCAATTGACAAGGTCTGTTGATGTTACTTAATAAATATATGAATTTTTTTTTACACCTTGGAATTAGAAATGCCATGGTTATGTTTAGTGCTATTTTGATAATATCTCCAAAAACCATTTTCCTTTTGCCTATATGTTGATATAATTTAGATTTAAAGATATAATTTATATGAAGGTCTTTTTCTTTTTTGTCTACAGCCTTTACCCATCCACATAAAAGGTCGCTGTTTCGTGTAAATCTTTTCCATTCACTTCTATCCGGGACATCCTGTTCACTTGATCCTTTTCTTTTATGAGCATATGTTTGGAAAATAAAAAGACGTTGAAAATGCCTTTTGAGAAATATTGATTTTATTTATGGTTTCCGTGAAGGTAAGTCTAATTTTGGTTATGGTAAGGATCTGTAAACTTACAAATTGAAACTAAAATGTTATTCATGTTACCATTCGAAGAATGGCGATCTCTTTTCCTTTCTATGGGTTTCGAAATCTCAAAAGATTCCATAAAAATAATCAAATCAAATCCCTCTAGGGCTTTCGGCTTTAAAGCTTAACCCTTACCGAGTAATTTGTGGAGCGGGAAGAAAGTTGGTCAGTGATTTCATTCCAACTGACTCAAAACTTTTCTATGGGGACGAATGAATGGATTTGGCGATTCAGACTTTTGAGGGCGAAAATTGGCCCAGTCACTTCAGCTGGTAAGGTACTATTTTTTGTATAAATTTGTTTATTGGTTTTTCAGGTACTAATGCGCATACATACATATATATATATATATATATATATATATGTGTGTGTGTGTGTGTGTATTCAGATTTTTGTGAGGGTTGGTATAATGTTAATTTTAAAAGTATAAAGTTCATAAACGAAAAGAAATTGAGAAAGTTCTAATCTTTATCAAACAGTCTCGTTTACAGAAACTAAGGTCTTCCCAGATTTCTGTCTAACTTTTAGACGCAGTGGAGTAGATTTCATAGAGGATTGGAAAGGAATGATTTTAAGTTAAAGAGAACGTCTGCCCTATTGTGAGTTACAAGACGGTATTAGTTGACCGATGATGTATGGAACGAACGAAATAAGAAATGCATTTCTTATTGGCTAGGAATGTTAAGTGTGGAATTCCTTCCTCTCTTATTCTAGCTCATAAAGATGGAGAACCTTTCAGTGTTATTGAGTGCATGAAATTCAATATTTGGGAAAATGTTTTAGTAGTGTGGTAATAATAGAGACATTTCATGTTTTTTTCTGTGATGCTGTTTTATTATAGCGTCCATGAACGAAATAATTTCCCAATCTTTCCAGCAGTGACATTCTCATAATTCACTTCAACATTCTTATCTCTCTTCTTTGAAGCTTTCCTTCCTCTTTTTATATTGGGCATATGGGATAACACACACACACACACTCCCTCTCTCTCTCTCTCTCTCTCTCTCTCTCTCTCTCTCTCTCTCTCAGTATCCGGCGAACCGCTTATGATCATTAATGTTGTGGGTGATATATTTTTTTCAGATTAGTTTTTATTAATTTAGAAGATTTGACTTTAATCAGCATAATGCATTTATATATTAACTAATCAATCCTCTCTTTTATTGCAGGTAAGGTGTCTGGTGTCCCTTGTCATCCGGCGATATTGCTTCTTACGCTGTGGTAAGATTTTCAAGAATAATTCTTCTATGAGTTTCCTTTCAATATATATATATATATATATATATATATATATGAGAATAAACAGGCATTTAATTCTTAGAATTGAGACCAGCAGGTATAGAAAGGGTAAAGTTAGTGCAGTGAAATCCCATATTCGAGTAGATAGAGCAAGAGGCCTTTGACCCAGGGTCTTTCCTTATAAGTTGATTTAAGGAACTGCAGTAGGTCTATGCTTCCCTTTAAAGGTAATTGGTTTGAGGGAAATAAATGTTTTTGTCGTGAAACAAATTTTATGATTTCTGCTTGAGGGATAATTTCCCAAGTTCCATTAATTCAGTATATTCTCCCAATTAGAACAGCTAATAGGAGAAATGAAGTTTTTGTTAGATGAAAAAGGAAGAAAATAATTAAACTGGGAACATCTTGGATGTAATTTTGAATTGGGATCAGAAATAGAACATCTGGGATCCTTTTTCTTCTTATTTAGGATGCGCAGAGGATTATTTATTTCATAAAGGAGGTAGGTTAATCTTAATGGTAGAGCAGACTGACTCATCTTTCATTTCAAAAAAATTACATATGCTGTATATATGTGGATATCAGTCTAGTGTAAAATTAAAGTATGTTTTGATTATGTTTATATATCTATATATAAAATAACAATATTAATTAGTATGTGATTTGCAGTAGAGATATGTATAAGTATCTATTATGTTGAGTTACATAATTGATTAAAGAAAGCATCGAATTGAGAGAACGTTTAATATATTTTAGGCAAGTCTTCTTTTTGTCTTTGTTGGAATTGTCCTGATATTTCAAAATTTATTTCAAAGTTTTCTGTCGTCAACCCCCCCCCCCCCCTCCTCTTTTTTCTTGATAATGTTAAAGCTTCCATTTATTTTGTTTAATTATTATGGATTCACAACTCATTTTTTTTGCATTTTATTTTTACTGCCATGGCTTTTATACTGAAGTGTAATTCCATGGTTCCATATAATAGCCGAAACATCTGACGGCACCAGAAATCAATTGGAAAATATAGTTCCAGTATTCGTCTTTTCCTAAACCATGAATAGAGTTAGTTTAAGTAATTTCACACACACACACACACGCGCACAGACACATATAAATATATATATATTTAATATATATATATATATACATGTGTATATTTATATATATATAATATATATATATATATATATATATATATATATAAACACGCGACAAATACAGGAGTTTCTAGTCCATAGAAGGACAAAGGCCTAAGATATGTCAGTTCACGTCTAGTTTTCATCACTACGTTGGTCAGTGCTGTTTGGTGATGGTTGTGTAATATACTTCGAAAACAAATATTATACTGTGTATATATATATATATATATATATATATATACATATACCCAAGGGGTTAACTTCTGCACAGTAATTGTTCAGTGGACACTTTCCTCTTGGTAAGGATAGGAGAGACTTTTTAGCTATGATAAGAAGCTCCTCTAGGAGAAGGACACTCGAAATCAAACCATTGTTCTCTAGTCTTGGGTAATGCTACAGCCTTAGTACCATGGTCTTCCACTGTCTTGGGTTAGAGTTCTCTTCCTTGAGGGTACACTCGGCCACACTATTCTATCTTATTTCTCTTCTGCTTTTTTCAAGTTTTTTTTTTTATAATTTATATAGGAAATTTGTATTCTAATATTATTGCTGTTCTTAAAAAATTGCATTTACCTTATTTCCTTTCCTCACTGGGCTATTTTCCCTGTTGGAGCCCCATGGGCTTATAGCATACTGCTTTTCCAACTAGGGTTGTAGCTTAGCAAGTAATATATATATATATTCATATATATATATATATATATATATATATATATATTGTCACTAAGCTGGAGGAAGGATCAGAAAAACGAAATTCTTGGACTAGCGCTTTCGTATTGTCATACCTCTTCAGGTCCAATTATTACAAAGTTAAGAACAGGATCAAAGTCACCTTTGCGACAGCAGTAAACAAGAAATGATACAATAACATAAAAAATTAGCACATAACTAGTTTAAAATTATAGCTAGTTTAAAAATCAGTGAGTTTAAAGATTACAGCTAGTTTAAAAATAGCAATTGTTTAAATACATTGTTTATAAGAATTCATCAAGTTTATACATTCCTGGGCTATTGTTGATCAATTTTACACGGTTTTTCTTTATGATACATGATTCTATGATATTGTGTTTTGTTATGTCCTTAGAATATAAAATTTCTTTTGCCCCTTTCCAATTAATAGTGTGATTACAGTTATTCATATGCTGAAACAAACTACTTGTTTGGTTTCCTGTTCGAAAATTATATCTGTGTTGTTTTAGTCTCGTTTTAAGGTCTTTACCACTTTGTCCTACATATCTTTTATTGCATTGATTATATGGGATTTCATAAACACATCTATTGCTTTGTACAGGTGAATTTCTAATTAACATATCCTTTAAAGTACTATTCTTAATAATAACATTAACATTAAAAACTTTCATTAATCCAGGAATTGTCAAGAAATTATTGTGGAAGGGTAAGATGAGAAGGTTTTGCATATTAAAATCAGTTTTAGAGTCAGTTTCATAAAAAGTTTATTTTGTTTTATAGAAAGCTGTGTCGATAAAATTTTCCGGGTATTGTAAATTACCTGCAATTTCCCGGATCTTCCCAAGCTCAGCTTCAAGGAATTGAGGGCAACTGACCCGCAGTACCCTTAAAAACATAGATGAAAATACCGTCATTTTTGTCCTAGGATGATAATTGGAGTAAAAATGAACGTATGAATCCACATTTGTCGGTTTTCTATAAACTGAGAATCTAAAACCTCTATCATTTCTTAAAATTAACACATCTAAAAAGGCCAGTTTATTGTCTACTTCTATTTCACTTTTAGATTTTATAGTCGGTACTAAATTATTTATTGCTGTTAAAAACATGTTTTCATTTTTGTTGATGGGCCAAGCACAGAATATGTCATCAACATACCTAACCCAAAGGATGCCAATAGGTAAACTAGTTGTGTGCTAATTTTTTATGTTATTGTATCATTTCTTGTTTACTGCCGTCGCAAAGGTGACTTTGATCCTGTTCTTAACTTTGTATTAATTGGACCTGAAGAGGTATGACAATACGAAAGCGCTAGTCCAAGAATTTCGTTTTTCTGATCCTTCCTCCAGCATAGTGACAAATTTATACATCGCATGCCTCAGCGATAGATCGTCAATATATATATATATATATATATATACTGCATATATATATATATATATATATATATATATATATATATATATATATATATATATGTATATATATATATATATACTGTATATATATATATATATATATATACTGTATATATATACTGTATA
>NC_090727.1:95326776-95341776 GCF_036898095.1 Palaemon carinicauda | reverse complement strand
CGTCGGGTCAGCCCACGAGGATCCGCGTCCGCGTCCCCCAGCCCGCCCGCAGGTGTAAGCGGGCTTATTTACGGGCAGCCTGGCCGAATCAGCACAGCTGGCTCGGCCCTCGGACTTAAAAGGAACGGTTCCCTCCATCGGGTCAGCCCACGGGGATCCGCGTCCGCGTCCCCCAGCCCGCCCGCAGGTGTAAGCGGGCTTATTTACGGGCAGCCTGGCCGAATCAGCACAGCTGGTTCGGCCCTCGGACTTAAAAGGAACGGTTCCCTCCGTTGGGGCAGCCCACGAGGATCCGCGTCCGCGTCCCCCGGAGAGAATACACGAACAGTAGTCCTCGACGGTACGGTGTTGCCGGTTCTGACCCCGAACCGGGTGCGGAGCTCCCCGACGGGGAAACCGGTACCACCGCAAGGGAGTGCCTGGGATTCCAGAACCGAAGCGACCGGGGAGTGCCCTATTGGAATCGATTAAAAAAAAAAAAAAATAAAAAAAAAAAAAAAAAAAAATGGAAACCCATTCATGTTTTATATTGAGATAAAAATCATTTTCTTTTACATGATTGCCAGGTGTGTCCTTTACACGAATGTGTCTACTCTTCATGTTCTTTCAGGTATTACACTTGAAAGGATATCGATCGTCATGAGCAATAAATCTCTTAGGTATTGACATCATTAGACATCTAGAATAATTCTTAACGAGAAGCCCAGACTTCAGGGACCCTGATAGTCGTGAAGCTAAATAGTCTGCAATAAGTTATTATTGTTATTATTATTATTGTTGTTGTTGTTATTGTTATTACTTGCTGAACTGCAACCCTAGTAGGAAAAGCAGGATGCTATAAGTCCCGGGGCCGTAACAAGGAAAATAGCCCAGCGAGGAAAGGAAACAAGGAAAAATAAAATATAAGAACAGTAACAACATTAAAATAAATCTTTCATAAATAAATTATAAAACTATAAGTCCAGCAAGGCCTTCAACCCTTAGGTTAGTGACTTTTCAGTCTCTCACACTAACAGCTAACTGGGTGTTCTGGAAGCGAAACACTGTTCTGGCGTAAGTGTCTTGGTAGGCACCAGACAGGGGGACTCGACCCATCGCAGCTTTCCCTTGGGGGGAGAATCTCTGTTTCCTCGGAAGGAACGAGAAACCATAGTGGAGAAGGTCTTGAAATAGAAGGAGGCTAACGTCCCCAGACCTACGACTCCTAGGAGACCACCCTAGAAGAGATCTGTCTCGGATAGTGCCGCGACACCCCAAGCATCTACCAGCACTATGAGGAGAGAAGCCCTCGTCCTCCTGGTCCGCAACGCCTCAGCCCCTCCACAGGGGAGCTCCAGCGCCTTCTAGCTCCTTCAGGTCGGGTTACCCCGCCTCTAGGGGTGGCAGGTCAGGCCGCCCCTCTAGAAGAAGGGAAGAGTGGGAGGCTCCCTATCCCCACCCAACCTTCGGGTTGGAGGATGACTCAGGCGTCATTGGCAAGCATGGAGGGCTCAAGGAGCGGAACCTTGGACAGTGTCCTTACTAAAGAAGGGCTACGGACTTCCATTCCTAACGGAACCACCCACGCCTTTTCCGGCCAACCGGATAGATGGCTAGATCCTAAAGACCCGTTAAAGAGGACCGCCCTTCAAGAGGAGGTGTTGTCCATGCTAGAGAAGGGTACCATGAAAGAAGTTCTTCTCCCAGGACCAGGTGTCTACAGTCGCCTATTCCTGGCAGAAAAAGCGACCGGGGGGGGGGAGGCCGGTTATAGATCTGTCAGATCTCAACAGGTTCGTCAAGATGACGGACTTCTAATGGACACGCAGAATTCGGGCCTGCTGTCCTTGAGGGAGAAAGATTGTAGAATACCATCGACCCCAAGGACGCATACTTCCAGATTCCGGTCCACACCTCGGGTCGGAGGTTCCTCCGGGTGAAATAGGGTTCCCAGTTCCTGCAATTCAGGACCCCTTTTTCTTTGGTCTGTCAACAACGCCCAAAGTGTTCGTGAGAGTCCCCACGGCTGTCGCAAGGGGGCCCACGAACGAGGCATTCGCCTTAGCAGATACCTGGACGACTGGTAGCTTCTTCCCTCCTCAAAGGTCCTCTTGGAGGAACAAGGGAGAAGTCTCCTCCAGTTTGGCAAGGATCTGGGGAACTGAATCTACCCGAAGTAGCAAAATCTATCCCCTTCCACCGGAATGAACTACTGGGGAATGACATTAGACCTTTTTTCGGGGAGAATTTTTCCCTTCGGAGAATAAGATATGACACCTCAGGCTCATTAGTCAGCCGTTCCTACTGTTCACAGACGCCTCCAACCAGAGATGGGGAGCCCTTCCCCTCGACGAAGCGGCACGAGAGACCTGGTTGGAAGGGGAGAGACAACTCCACACAATGTCCTGGAGTTGGAAGTAGTCCAGAAGGCATGCCTACACTTCACAAGTCTGCTAAAGGGGAACTCCGTGGCGTGGATGAGCGACAACACCACAGTAATGGCATACAGGAACAAGCAGGGTACTTGTAATCGAAGGAGTTGGGCGATCTCACCATAGAGAATCTAGACTGAGTGATAGGGAATCAAGGGGTGATGTTAGCAAGGTTCTTTCCCGGAAAGTAAATCGCCCTGGCCGACGGCCTCAGCAGAATGGGCCACATAGTAGGGACAAAATGGTCCCTTCCCCCAGGAATAGCCAAGCTCTTCATTCAACGATGGGGCTCCCCGGTGGTTGACTGACTTGCAACAACCTCAACGCCCAACTCCCAGTCTATTGCCCCCCTGTACAAGACCCCGAAAGATTCCTTAGAAGACTCTTTTTTCAGAACAAGTGGGACAATCTGGATGTGTACGTTTTCCCCCTTTTCACGCTGATAAGACATGGGCTCAGCAGAATAAAGGTGGCTCGAAGCCTACAGATGACTTTGGTAGCGCCCTGGTGGCTAGACAGAGAGAGTAGTTCGCGGACCTAAAGACCTATCGAGTCAACCGCCGTGGCCTCTGTCCGTCAGGTCAGATCTACTGAGTCAACCGCTCTTCCTCAGGTTCCACGACAACCCTCTCTCTCTTCGCCTTCACGCCTGGAGACTATCGAGCGACTCCTGAAGAAGGAGGGGTACTCCTCCTCCACAGCCAAGAGGATGTCCCTATACCTAAGAAAATCCTCTACCGTAGTCTACCAGGCGAAGTGGGCCGCCTTTACGAAATGGTGCGCGACAAAACAAATAAGACCTCTCAAAGCCTCGGTCCCTGACATAGCTGATTTTCTAGTGTACCTTAGGGATAAAATAGGAATGCCAATCCCGGCTATTAAAGGAGTACGAGCAGCCTTAGGCCAAGTCTTTCTCCTGAAAGGCATCGACCTGGGGACCTCAAGACACTTAGGGATGCTGATTAGAAGTTTCGAACAATCCTTCCCTCCCCAAGCCAGGAGAGTGCCTAGATGGGACCTGGCCAAGGTCCTGAAAATGTTGTGTCGTCCGACCTTTGAACCACTCAGAGATATCGGGGACAAAGGTCTCACCCTCAAGGCAGTCTTCTTGCTAGCCTTAGCTTCGGCTAAGAGGGTAGGTGAGATCCACGGTCTCTCCTACGACGTGGCACACTCCAAAGGGTGGAAGGAGGTATCTTTCAAGTTCGTACCCTCCTTTGTAGCAAAGACTCAGAACCCAGCAGTCTGGGACCCGAGGTTTGAAGGTTTCTCTTCTCCAGCCATCCCCAAGACAGGCAATACGGACGACCTGTAGTTATGCCCGGTCAGGACGATCAGGAAATACCTGGAAAGGACGGCCCATCTCCGTCCGGGTGCCAAGAACCTCTTCGTCTCTTCAGGCGTTAATAAGAAGCAAGTGTCCAAGAACACTATTTCCTTCTGGCTGAGACAAGTCATCACTAGGGCTTATGAAGAAGACAAGGTGGCAGTACCAGGCACTCCCCGTCCCCATGACATCAGAGGCCTGAGCACTTCCTTGGCCTTTGAGAGAAATATGGCAGTGGGCCAGATCCTGCAGGCCGGCACTTGGTCACACCAGTCGACCTTCACGGCCCACTAACTCAAAGACTACTCAAGAAAGTCTTTGGATGGATTCTCCATTGGGACAGTCATCGCCGCCCTCCAAGCTGTGTAGTGGCAGGCTGGAAGACGTCCCCAACAAGTGAATAGTCTCATCCCTACTTCGTCAGGAGAAGACTCAGTAGAGAAAATGTCAAGAGGTAACCCTAAAATTATAAGCGTAAGTTTTCCCTGCTACCCCCTATCCGCTCTCTGTACCCCCGCATTACGTAGCCCTCCAGGCACCATGTGCCTAACCAAGTGGCAGAATGGCTCTCCCGCCTCCTAAAGTGTAAGTCTCCGAAGAGGTAATTCGAGGTAAAGTATTCGTGTCGGAACAAATGAAAAATTTTAAGTAATTTTTATTTTTCCTAACATACTTACCGAGAATTACCTCTGAGTAATGGCCCTCCCTTCCGTCCCTGAGTGCCATTCTTCTATTGCCGAGTCGGGCTAAACGGAGGACTTAATGAGATCCTGACCCGGGAAAAGCAGTGACCTGCCCTAATCCGGGCCGCAGGAATTATCCTGGCGGCGGGGGTAGGAACTATCGGGAGCGAGATAGGGGGGGTAGCACGGAAAATCTTGGTCGAGATTGAGAGAGGTCCAAGGACCCTCCGAAGAGGTAATTCTCGGTAAGTATGTTAGGAAAAATAAAAATTACTTAAAATTTTTCATTTTAGGCTATTAGGCCATTTTCCATCAACACGCTGGCCATTGCGTATTAGCGATGGTGGGAGATTTTCGTCTGATCGCTCTCACCAAACCAACCTAGTATGGGTGGCCCTGACTAGTACAACTTTGCTGATCATGACGATACACAAATCCTTTCACCACTTTAATGTATTCTCACTCATATATATATATAAAGGATTTGAAACGTATGTTGGAGTCATTGTATTAAAGGTATTATCAATTGAGGTCCAGTTGATTACATTTTATATTACAGCCCTTCAAGATATGTTTTTTTCTTATGAATTCTCCTAAACAATTGTTCATAAAAAATTAACTTATATTTTCCGTTTAAAAAGATTTTCTTGTAAAACTCCCCTTCTGATCGGTTTGCCGATACAGTTTCCATTAGTGCTCCACAACCTTATCTCGCCTTTTCTTCCTTTCATTTTTCTCTGACGAAAAGAAGCCCATAATATTTATTTCCATTTTAGGGAAATGAGGTGAAAAGGTGCCGGGAGGCTTTTCTGATTTAGTGATCACATCCGTCTTTGCATTATCTATTAGATCCCCAAAACTAGCTTCATGGAAACTCACTTAAGAGGATGGCGTCTCGCCTAGAGATAGAGGTCGACTTCACAAAGTTTTTATTTGAACACACAGCCTCTCATTTTATCATTCTCAAAATATTTATTTGCCATATAGGATTCTTAATCTTGAAAAAGATCCTTAATTAATTGATTTTGGGAAGTCTGACGCTGAAGGGAAATTGATGAAAGTTAATACCCACAATATCCTTTTGTAAGTTCGCATCATGTTAATAATAGGGTCATTTTCAAGTTGTAACCTATGGTAAAGTTACCTTCTTCTGTACAACACTAATTGCATCTCACTTAGATCTTCATTCCATGTGAATAATGGCCACATTACTTGAATTATGGTCAGTAGGTTTTCTCTCGATATATGTCGGTGGAATCTGCTATCTCAAGACTGGCTGTCTGGAAGGGAAGTGCTGAAGGGGATGGCTCTCTCTCTCTCTCTCTCTCTCTCTCTCTCTCTCTCTCTCTCTCTCTCTCTCTCTCTCTCTCTCTCTCTCTCTCTCTCATATGTTTCTGAAATTTCTATTACTGTGATATTTAGCATATTTTTCCATACCGGTTTTACATCTAGTGAAGATGAAGAGCAGCCAGTTTGTCATTCAAAAATGATTCAAGGAAAACCAATATTTATATGTACGATATTTTCGCTGAACCTTAAAAAAACAAATTTTGATAATATATATATATATATATATATATATATATATATATATACATATTATACATATATATATTATATATATAGTTATTGGAAAGCTCATTCTAAATGTTTCAATATCACTGTAATAAGCAGAATAACTATTTGTGTGTCCAGTCTTCTTAGAAAAATGTGAATAAACATAACAGAATAGAAGCAAAAACAATAAACAAATGACGACTTACACAGTCTATCAATTGCTTTAAGCAATTATCATAAAATACTTTGATCGAGACATATCAAGAAGTATACACCAAAATCGTAAGAATATTTCAAGAGATCCCTCCAACTCAGATAGAAATAATGTGATCTTTTTTTCACTCGATTCAGCTAGACGATTAAAATATCTCTCTAGAGATAAAGAGATTCTTCAGGTTTCTTTTCAAAGATAATAGGATAAACAGAGCTGTTAAATTCTCACGTAGAAACTTTCACAAAGGAAGTTGTTCACAAACAAATAAACGGACAAACAGGGGCGAAAACATAACTTCCCCCAATTTCGTTGGCAAAGGCTAGGGTATATGCCATTGCCCTTTCCAACGGGACAATGCCCTAGATACCGACTATATATATATATATATATATATATATATATATATATATATATATATATATATATATATATTTATATATATATTTATATATATATATATATACACATATATAAACTTTTGAATGTACATATCTAAGCTACCATTGAAAAACCATACAGGTTTACTATACGGTTATATTATGTATACCTCTTGAAGAACAATAATACTTATATAAATTTATATTCATTCATGCAATACAACCGGACAATTTCTTCGTCCTTTTTTGTAAATCGTAAACTAAACTGATTTCCAAGATGGAGGTAAATTGATTAATTATCTCGTGTGTTATGACATCAGGCGAAGGTGGGCTGCTTTGATGATTTCGTATCTGTATGATGACGTCAGAAGGGGTTTTTAATTGGAACTCGGGATAAACTATAATTGGTTAATAATGTCGGCATTTTAAGGTCAGAGCACAACAACAGCCTAATGAGCAACTCCGATTTTTGTCGAAGGGTTAGAAATGCTAAAAATGAAATCCCAAAATTTTGAAATTTATATATTTGGATGTGTTTATTATAAATACTTAAAACTTTATTAGGAAAGATTAAATGTTTCAGAAAGTTTTAGATCAATGGTGTTACTGTCATAGACACAGTTATATATTAGATATATTTTTTGAGAAACAGTGCTTAACATAGTCTACCAAGTTGGATGAGACACTATTAAAACAACTGCCTTCTTAGTCAGCCACAAAGGAATAGCTGCAGTAATGATTTATGTTACTCTTTGTTTTTAAGTAAATACAAGTTCCCAAAATTGTGGTAAACAACATTAAGTGATGTGAAATACGTATGTTGCACCAGTACTCTTTTGTTATAGAAATGTTTTAACTATATGTTTGTATCATCGCACAGTTCTATAGGCATTAGCCTTCAAGGTTTTTCTTTTATTTTTTAGTTATCTCAATCACTGGCTCATGGTTTTGATCAGAATATACTATATGAGAGACCATGGAATGTTAATCTCCTTAATTTTGAGAATTAATCACAGAACGGACCTGAAAACAACAAATAACATCTAATGAGCCACCGTCACAAATGGTTTATGGTGGTTCTTCTCAGAAGACGTAGAAACATTAAGAGAGCATCTAATTAAGTTAGGTGAATTGTCAGAAAAATTGCAAATGCCTTTTAACTGGGAGAAATGCTAAGTTATGCCCATAGGTCTTTAGAAAATCACAAACAGATTACTCACTTCTGGGTAATGAAATAGAAAGTTTGGACCAGAAGGAAGACCTTCTCATTATTTGAAGAAGAGATTTGAAGAATACGAAACAGAGCATGAAAGCTGAAAAGAAAGCACAAAAACTAATAGGTTACAGAAAGCGACAACTCAAACACAGGAACAAA
The DNA here is from genome assembly GCF_036898095.1 of Palaemon carinicauda. Taxonomy (NCBI): domain Eukaryota; kingdom Metazoa; phylum Arthropoda; class Malacostraca; order Decapoda; family Palaemonidae; genus Palaemon; species Palaemon carinicauda. The sequence continues at coordinate 95,333,832 of NC_090727.1, read as the reverse complement.
GACAATGTATTTCAGCTGGACACGTCACTAGTAAAACCCCATCTAGAATACTGTTTCCAATTCTGGGCTCTTAAGTATTCAGAAGGATATAGATTGTCTTGAAGCATTACAAGTTAGGGCCCCCAAATTAGTTCCAATATTAAGGCAATTTGGATATAGACGGAGGATGGAACGTTTGAACTGATTTGATCTACAAACTCGACGCCTAAGGGGACAGTTGATAGAGGCATTCAAAATTCTTAAAGGAATGAAAAATGTAGATTACAACAATCTAGTCACGCTTATCACAAATCAGTCCAGAGGTACATACAAAATAGCAAATATATGGAACAGACTTCCAGTGTATGTCGTAAACAACAACACGGTAAATGAGTTCAAAAGTTAGACAAGATCATTAAAAATTCTCTAAACGTTCAAACCCAAATGGCTCTACCCAAAAGCAAATGGAGTCTCCCCTGATGGACTAAAAAGGCTTTGAGACATGCAAAATTCTCTCTCTCTCTCTCTCTCTCTCTCTCTCTCTCTCTCTCTCTCTCTCTCTCTCTCTCTCTCTCTCTCTCTCTCTCTCGCATTTTCATTCCTCCTCTCATGATTTATGATTTTTTTTCACGTAGTAACAAAGTGCTGAGCTCATTTGGGATAATATTTGGGGAATCAATAATGAACCGTCAGGAATGTTTACATTTCAATAAGGGATCTGTCATTAGTGAGGTTCTTTGAAATAATTGCTTCTCTTGGAAGTGTGTTTACCCAACTCTTTTCGTCATCTCCAATTTGTCTAAACGTTGGATCATATTGAGGAGCTTAAATACTTTTAGAGTGGGAACTATTCTCTTATTTATCTTTCTCTTGTTTGTTTACAGGTTTTATAGTTTATATATGAAAGATCTACTATTAATGTTGTTACTGTTTTCAAAATATTTTATTGTAGTTGTTTTTTTCTTGTAGATAACTTATTTCCTTGTTTTCTTTCACTACTGGGCTATTTTACTAGTTGGAGTCCTTGGGCTTATAGCATCCTGGTTTTCCCACTGGGGTTGTATCTTAACTAGTAATAATAGTAATAATAACTGTGGGCATTTTAATTTTGTTGTTGTGTTTCACGAATATCTTAGTGATAAAAGGTTATGTTGAATAAGGAAGTTATTGCAAGTGTGTAGAGAGAGAATAGAAGTTTTAAGAATTTAAAAGAAGAATTTAATTTAAATGTTATTTAAATGTAGGAAGGTCATTGAAGCATAGAATATTTTATCCATCCGGTTTTAGCCACTAAAATGGCTTTGGCAACAGACCATTAGTAGTAGTCTGATTTTTTGTTATCCGATTAGCTGGTTATAAATTTGCTTTGGGGCGTTAGTGGGCCAAGATCTCCCGTCTGACTGATTGCTAGGCAGGAACGTTTCCAATTGGAGCTCTATACATGAAGGAAATGTATGCAACTTCCTTTGAGTAGGGAAATAGGAATGCATGATCATCTCTCCACCAATTGCATTGAATTTTGGTTTGGTGTAATGGAAATTTTTTTTTTTTTTTTTTTTTTTTTTTTTTTTTGAGGGAGGGGGGTTGATGTTGTGGGGTCGATGAGAGCTCTTATGATTTGTCATGAGGCTAGGGTCTTATTTTGGCTCTATTTCGATTAAAACATTTTATTTTTCATAATGGAATTTTAGGAGTATTTATTACTGAACAAGTGCTGGGGCTTTGGTTTGGTAGCATTAAGAAAACTTGAATGAAATTTCTATCTTTATTGTTGTTCACTTAGTTTTTATCAGACCCAACTTAACGCTTATCATTGTTTAGAGTATTATATAGCTTGATAGATGAAGAACCCGGGAGAAAGCTATTATCGATTTACCTTTTGAATGTTCAAGATTCCTATTTTACAATGTACCAATGAGGTTAAATTAAAGTAAGCTCTCTCTCCAACAAGTACGCATAAACAATAAAAGCTACGAAGCCGAGGAACGGGCTATGGTTATTTAGAACCAAGGTATTCTTTTCAAAATATATTGGGTCGTCAGATCATGAATAGTCGTAGATAAGTTGGATTACAATTTTTTTCTCAGATGTGTTCATTTTTGGCGAAAGATTCTCTCTGGGACTGTTTTCAAGAGAAGATGGATATGATGAAAGAAAATTTCCCTTTTTCTCATACAATAGCACTGCTGTTTCTATAACACACAAAAAATATATTTTCGCTTATCTAACAAGGTCGACTTTTCTTAGATGCCATACATACTATAGTGGAAAACTAGCACAGCTAAGCTTTGCGTTATATTTGATACTAGTGTACGCGACCCGTCAAAATTACGGCTCAATATTTAGATCCATATGCACACACACATCCAACCCTTCCCACCCCCTCCCCTTTTCATAACTATAACCCGCTGGTTCGGCAATTTGTGAGTGATTGTGGTTTCCGAGTGTACCTCTCGGGAAGCCCCTCTCACCAGGTTATGACTACTTCTTTCCCGCCCTTATTGCTCATGAAAGAAGAATATTTACATATGTAGTCAGACACTTGATATTTATTGGTAATGGAGGATTTGTATTTGACCTGCAAAATGTTCAGACTGTGATCCTACAGTAAATCCAGCCTTTCACCTTCTTGAAACGTACAGCGAGAGAACAAATGATCAAAGTAACTAAATGATGCTTTGTCATTTAGGCTTTCATTTGAACCTTCATCGTTGATTGATCAAAGTTTATTTGTTCTCTGTTCCGAACATAGGAAGAGTCTTATTTCTAAACTAAGGTAATGCACTGCCATGTTTTATGTTATAACATATTTTAGTTAAATGTGAGTTTGATTCCTCAATTTCCTTTAGTCTTGCAGGATATCTTTTTACACAGTCATCACCTTGCAACAAATCAAGAAGACCTTTCCTTTCCTCCACTCGAGGCTGCTTCCGGTTTGATTAGTTTCCCGGATGTGTTGAACCTGGTTTGTTATTTACTTTTTCTTGTGGCTTCTGTCGTCAGATCTCATTCCCCGTAGGTCTTATTCCAACTAAATCCAGAATATTAGGGTTGTGATTTGATGTTGCGTATTTCACATATATATTATCCTTAGTTGATGCTGAAGTCATCGGGATTGCTTATGTAAAAAAAGGGGTTCCAGCTTAAGATTTCTTAGTGAGAAGCTTTTTTTTTTTTGCACATTTATTCGTCTTCAAGCATAAATGTCTAAATTAAATAAGAGAGAGAGAGAGAGAGAGAGAGAGAGAGAGAGAGAGAGAGAGAGAGAGAGAGAGAGAGAGAGAGAGAGAGAGAGAGCATGCAGTAATCCTAATTCTAATAGGCCTATAGGCTTTTATCTTTTTCACCAATCCTTGAAAATATTAAGAATTGATGTTGAAAATTAATTTTTGCTAGAGTGATTAATTTCAGTTAGTACTGGGTCTGATGGAGTAGTTTTATAAACTGGGGAATATTATGGAGTGTAATATAAGTAATGGAGTCTTCAAACGATGCAAGTTGTTACTGAAAGATTTTATTTACGGTTGTATTATTCAATAAAGGTTTTGTCTTTGATATTCGTTATCACTTATTAGCCTCTTTTTCTGTGTTTTGTTCATCGATTATGGAATAGATATCGATTCATTTTTGGAAGACGATTGCTGTAAAATATTTCATCACCACGCTGGCCAATTCAGATTGAAAGAATATTGTGAGATTTTAGTCTGAGCGCTCATAGAAATTCAATCTAGTATGGGTGACTATGACTAGTATAGCTTCGACGATCTTAAACCACCTTCCCTTTTAAAACCCACTTCCTTTTGAAATCCCTTCCCTTTTAAAACTCTTTCCTCTTTAAAACCCCCTTCTCTTTAAAATCCCCTCCTTCTTTAAAACCCCCTTCCCCTTAAAAAAAAACCCTTCACTTTAAAACCCCCCTCCCCTTTGATACCCCCTTCCCCTTTGATACCCCCTTCCCCTTTGATACCCCCTTCCCCCTTAATCCCCCTACCCCCTTAATCCCCCTACCCTCTTAATACCCCCTTTCCATTTAAAACCCCCCTCCCATTTAAATACCCCCTCCCCCTTTGAATACCCCCTTACCCTTTAAATATCCCCTTCCCCTCTATATACCTACACAGGATTGACGAATGGTACAGAATGTGAGACATTTCTTCCAATTGGTGATATCTTGTGTTACGTATTTCAAGAAAACCCCCATAGTTCAAGAAAAGAAAATTCGTCAATTTTTGGCGAAGGAACGATAAATAAAATAATGTATATATGTGAGATTATATTTTGGGATAGGGTTATCCTCTTGATGGCTGTGCTAATAACGGATGTAGTTTTTGGTTTTAAGAACTTTAGCTATTTTATGTTCCTTCGACCCAACCATAAAGGTTGTTCGGTTATGATCAGTCCATAGCTTTACGTCGTGAGATGTTGATTCGCAGATAAATCTGATGCGTAACGAATCGTCTGTGATTGATTGTCTCTTGTTACTGAATTATTTGTTGTTTTGTTTGTCTTTTTCAGAGTAGGAAGAAAAATGGACATACATTGAAATAATTGTTTTACTGGATTTTTCATAGATTATTTTTATAGGAATAAGAACAGTCAAATATAAAGAAACAAATCAATGAATTGCCTATGCATAGATTGAAACTAGATCGTGCAAACACACACACTGTTGACAAACATTTCTTGTTTCCAGGTGTATTGTCATTCCCAGAGCCTTTTACGTTTTCAAAGCTTGGTATTCACTCTGTCATCTGTTGTTTTACTCTTTCACCAGTTACTGGATGAGATAGGATCACTATGTCTGTGAAGAAGGAGACCGAAAAGAAATTTTGATTGAAGTTTTCGACCCCTTGATTATTCTACTGCTTTTTTATTCAAATCCTTGCATATTCAACCCCTTATTTATTTGACCCTTTACTTATTCGATCGTTTACTTATTCAACCCTACGATTATTCTACCTCTTTCTTGTACCCGTTGAAATACTAACACTAGAGAGCTATTGGGTCCTTTGACTGTCCAGACAGTACTACATTGGATCCATCTCTCTGGTTACGGTTAATTTTTCTTTAGCCACGAATGAAAAAATGCAGGATTTCTTTGTATTAGTGCACATACACACATATATCTATGAAATATATGCATACAAACACACGAACACATATACACACACATATATATATAATTATATATATAGGCCTATATACTGAAGAACTTGAAATGTTTAATTTTTCCCTGTTTCCTTTCCTCACTGGGCTATTTTCCCTGTTGGGACCCCTGGGCTTGTAGCATATCCTGCTTTTCCTACTAGGGTTGTAGCTTGGCAATTAATAGTAAATAGTAAGTGACCGAAAACAATATATTTTTACCGAGAATTTCCGATTATTATTATAGTTTTTTTAAGTGTAAATTATTTGTAATTACAGGTTTCATTGTCAAAGAAGAACTCTTGTTGTTGTTGTTGTTGTTGTTGTTTGTGTTGTTATTCATATTGTTTTAGGATGGCTACTACTACTACTACTACTACTACTACTACTACTATTATTATTATTACTATTATTATTATTATTTCGTGGTAGATCATTTAATTGGTTAACGTATTATTTCACACAGTTCACGTTCAAATGAATCGAATTATATTTATATACCGGTATATATACATATATATATATATATATATATATATATATATATATATATATATGTATATATATATATATATATATATATATATATATATATACCTGCATTTCATTACAGGGATTTGGAATGGTCTGTAATGTGTATACTTATGTTCTTAGTCGTGTATAGCGCTTAGTCATTGGGGTTGTCGGCGAATGTTGAGGGCTAAGACCTTCAAAAGTTCAAACTACCAGTGAATGTATTTATGTTGATCAGGCTGACACAAGTCTCTTTTTATAGTTTATATATGAAAGATTTATTTTGATGTCGATTTCCGACGTTTACCAGGAGGTTTATCAGAGTTAAATGCCAACACTAGTGCTATGGCCACTGATGCATCCATGTCGAAGATTTTGACGATACTGAATCTTGATGGGAAAAACGCCTATATCGTTTACAAATGAAAGATCTATTTTAATTTTTTACTGTTCTTAAAACATTTTGATTATTACTTTTCTTGTAGTTTTATTCCCTTATTTCCTTTCCTTGCTGGGCTTTTGGGCTTAAAGCATCCTGGTTTTCCAACTAGGGTTTTAGAGGTCTGTAGAGGTTGTAAGTCAAAGGCACCTCGATAGAGATTAAACCTTTGCAAATGTCAAGGAACCTTCATAGGTCAAAGTTCAAGTGTGGGGGATTTCTGGTGATTGCAAAATGTATGTTCCGGAATATCTGGAATCAAATAGAGGAAGATATTTTTTATTAGATAATTTATGGACGTCATAATTTCCATTTAATGTTAAATTATGAGAAATATTTAAAGACGTTAAGAATTTTTTTTATTGAGTTTTAATTTTATATATGAATGACTACATAAGTTTTATGTTGTATTTTAGACCTTTGCGCACAAACGTGTTTGCAATTGTCATTCGTTGACGTATCAGTTACTTTTAGTAAATTTATTCTGATGAATTTCCCACTTCAGTTTTTTGGAAAGCATAGGATTGTTTCAATTCCAACCTGAAATGATCGCGAATTCAGTTTAGGGTCGAAGTTTTTAGAATAGAAACCCTTGAAATAGGATTCAGAGGGACCAGTGGCAAAGAGTAATTGGAGTTCCTGGTGTGTCCCACATTCGAGAGTTTCAATACTGTCCTTTTATGTTGTTGCTTCAAAGTAAGGCTTTGGAAATCCTTGGCTGGGATTTCCTCTTATTCCTACAGGAATGTTCGTTTGCTGAACAGTCGAGTCCTGATGGTATGTGGTATCACTTCCCTTACGGACAGTACAAAGCTTTTTTAGTACCACTAGGTATTATTCGAAAGGGTAGGATTTATGAAAAGACTTCATACAATGTCGAGTAATGTGTCCTTTATGAAAACATTTCATACAATGTCAAGTAATGTCCTTTATGAAAACATTTCATACAATGTCGAGTAATGAGTCTTTTATAAAGACGC
>NC_090727.1:95301776-95321776 GCF_036898095.1 Palaemon carinicauda | reverse complement strand
ACTCACAAAGCACTTACAAGTGATAAGCCTAAATATCTTCGTGATTGCTTGGTCCCCTACCCTGAAGCTACCAGCGCCGCTGTAAGAGTTAGACATGCAGATGACCCACATAGACTATTCGAAATTAGTGTGAATCATGCAATAGGAGGAAGAACGTTCAGTTATGCTGCACCGAAACTCTTTAACGACCTTCCACTCGATGTCAAGAATAGCACAAATGTGACAGCCTTCAAGAAAAACCTGAAGACTTATCTTTTTAGAAAGTGTTATAATAGTGACCTGAAAACTATTAAGCCTGAATACAAATGCTAGCGAAATAGCTGATAACGATACAGAGCAAAATATTAAAATATTAACTGGAAAGGAATTATTTCTTCATACACCAAGGCCCGCCTGAACAGACCTTTAGTGTTTGATGGAGGGCGAGAAATAAACCTCTAAAAGTAAAAGTAAAAGTAAGTAGGAAGACACCTATTTCAGAGAATCGATATCTTCAAGAGAAAGATTGGCTGTATGTTTAAGGTGAAAAAAAAACCCACAAAATTAATTAATGAATTTATTATCAAATATAATTTTATTCGCAAATGCTATGCAAATATTCTGTCAATTTCTGGACTCAGTATAGGGCTAAATAAAAAACGAACCTTCTTAATTGAACTGAAAATAGAAGTTTGCTTAAAAAGCAAAAAAGTTCCATATAATGTAAAAAAGAAATTACCCTACCCCCCCCCCCAATAAAAAAAAGTCCACAAATTCAAAAAAATCGCTCTCGGTCTAGTTTGAGCACGATCAAAATATCTTTTGCTTTGATCGTGAGCTTGACTGTGACCGTGACTGGTGTTGAGCGAAAATGATTGACTGGATGGTTTGAATACTCTGCTTGTTTATCATTAAAGAATATTTAAGCGCGATCAATTGCGTGCACGTGAGTGTGAGTGTCAGGTGTGAATCAGCCCTTAGACAGTGTTACCATGATCTTCAAGTCAGCATCTTATGTAATTAATGATCAAGTTATTCATCAGCAGCTTCTCTGCCCTTATTTCTTGCAATATGTACTCAGTAGCCTCTCATTTAATAAACTCTTTAATAATCATAATATAAAAAAAATCACAGAAAATAAAGATGAATATTGAAACTAGAAAATTCATACAAATGTGGAATGACCAGTATTTATTGCCCAAATACAAACACTCCAATGCCGATCTGTATCTGTCGTTATAGGCTACTTACGAATGTAATTAGCTCTTGTTTCGTGCCAGTACCTCATTGAAATGAAGACTAAGAATTCCAAGGAAGTATGTGTAAAAGGAGACAAATAAGGAAAGGGAAATAAAATTTGAATAGGTAATTAGAGCAGTGAAAAGAAATATTACACTAAAGGCAAACGATTTTGTTAATCTATGTGGAATGGCAACAATGTGAATCAGACTACACAGTACACTTCTCATCTTCTCGGACTCGAAGACTTCGATAGTTAGTAAACTCGTCCATACCGGTTGTTTCTGTGTACTCCATTATTCTCGTTTCCTTTTTGTGTTGTGCCATGTCGTAAATATCGAGAAAATTAGGTTATCTTTTTCCTTTATCAACTAAAAGAAGAGAAACGTGTATCAAAACTTTCAAAGGTTAGAACAAGCCTTAATAATGGACTACAGCCTACATCAGGAAATAAGGTAAGCCGAGATATAAACGAGTAATGCAGAGGATTCGTGTTTGTAAACAATAAACAAAAGCTTTTAATGGTTTAGTCACAAATCATGTAATAGGCCTTGATAGCTTAGTAATAATTCGGTAAATATTAACAATAACGTCAGACGCATATTTGCCGATACACATTTTCATATCTCGGCACTAGCAAAATCAGTATGTGCAAATATCGTCGCAAACGAACAGTTTTCGGGGTTACATTGCCCTGTAATACACTACAGTAATACCCAGTTTTCCACTAAAATTTTTCTGATTCCTATTTACCCTTAATAATAAAACCTGGTCGTCATTGACAATCCCAGACGTATTTTCATACCTGAAAACCTACGTTTTACCTGGCAGGCAAACAGGAATACAACCTAACATTAGGTTCCAGGTAGCCTAAATATTTACACAAGCACCGCTCCACAATCATGTAATCAAAACCTGTTGACTTTTTTTTTTTTTTTTTTTTTTTTTTTTTTTTTTTTTAACTACTATATGTAATTAGTCACAAATGGAACAGTTTCCCTTAAAAATTATTAATTATAATTTCCTATTTTCCACAATTTACAATCATTGTCCAAAATGACCAATCTGCATCATTGCTATGTTTTTGGCATTATTATAGTAAAACACGGGGCAAACTTAACTACTTGTAAAACTGGGGAATATATAGAAATATATTTCCCTTGCAAATAAATAGGTAATAAGATATACCATTATATATCTTACAGTAATGGGGTACACCCATTGGGAACCAGCGGTTTTGAGTGAGGAAAATTTACTGGCGAATCGATGAATAATGGTAAAACTCGACTTTTCTTCTCTATACATTGTTCTCTAAGACGCATAATAAATCCACGAAATAGTTGCACAAAATATGGAGATTCCTGGTAAAACTTCAGAAGCATGCCACACACGATATTAAAAAAATTAATCCCCTACATGGAAAGAGCATGTGAAACACTACATAAAAAGTATTCTTTTTATATTAGAGATTGAACGAGATGGAATTAAAAGGGATTTTGACGTAGGAAAAATCTATTTTTGGGTGAGATGGCCATGTTGTCCTGATGGAAGTTCCTTCTGCCAGTTTCCTACTGTATAATACTTCTGCGATTGATATAAGAAAATTACCGTCAGGTATCAAGAAGTTGTAATCCCCGGAACGACTATCCGAAGATATCTTGTATAATCAGGGACGTACCCTAAGATAGCCATAGATATCTGCACTCCGAATAGACTTTACCCAGTCTAATCCTCTAAGGGGAAGGATAAGTAAGGAGCCGTTACATATCCTATCACCTTGTCGCTAATGTTCTATATTTTTGTGCGCTCATTTCACCTTATTTTCAAGATTTTCTTCGTATGATGGTTTCCTCCTCTTCGTCAAAGTTGAGTACCTATCTTTCTTTGCTTTTTGTCTTAGCTGTGATTGTTCTGGATCCCTTCGGGAAGTAAAATTTTAGCTTTTGTGATAGAGGAAGCCTGAGCGCTTCGAGTCCAGCTAGCCATGGCGTCGGGTTTCGTACCGAATTGCCCTTTTTTCGTGTTTACTTGTTTATTTTGTAAGTTTCGCGTTAGCTAGTTATTCTTTAGCATTGGGATGCTTTTGGCTCTATTATTAGTTAGCATTCACATTGCATTTTTAGTTTTTATGTTTATGAGTTCGTGTCAGTTTCGGCTAGCCTAGCCTTGAGACAGTAAATTTTTAGTTGGAGACGGACTCGCCGTTTTCGTTTTTGGTCTTTAGTTCTGGTTTCGTTGACAGTGGTCTTTCCCCTAATTTTTACTTAGTTATACTAGTTTTTGAGGTTGATAAGTTTTTACCTCAAATTTTTCCGAAGTTCATAGAGACATTTCCTGTATGGTAATGTTTACTTTTAATGAGCCCTTTATCTCACTTTCTTACGTAAACACAAGCAGTTCCAATTTCAGTTTATTGGCCGAGAGGTGTGATATCATTGTGACATAATGGTTTCATTACCAATTACGAACGACTTCAGTCAAAAACAAAGTTTTACTTTGATTTCAATTGAGTAATAAAGTTACCGTACCTTAACATCCACTGGTATGTGTTTGACTGTATACTTCAAATAACTAAGGAAAACTGCCATTTTGTTTTGTTGTAGCCATGGCGAAATCAGTGGCTGGCACTTCTGGCATTAATTTTGACAAAAAACCTAATTCCTACGTATATTGTGCAGTGCAATGTTGGTTATGAAGAATTTTATCATTATTTTTCTATTGGTGGTGTTGAATTATCGGTTGAATATGCTCAAAGACATAATTTAATTCTTAAGAGAAAGTGTCTCGAGTGCTGTGGAGCTATTTTTAGGATCGACTACAGCAGGAACGCCTACAATGACGAAAAGACAAGAGGGAAGTACAATATATTTCAGAAGTTGGTATTATTATAGAAATACACGGGACAAACTTTACTAATACAATGCTTCTGTAAAGATTGCCTAGACAGAAAAAAAAGACGTTGGTGTCAATCATAAGGCAAGGAATTATTTGTGGTTTACTTTTTCATAATGTACGGATTTATTTGTGGGGCCTTGCTCCCTCGGCCAGGGACTAAGACCCTGGAACTACTAGGCTAGGTTAAGTGGGTTTGTTAGGTTCTCTACCCTTTTACAAATCTCAAGAGTGTTAAATAATCACATTTTTGGACCCAAGCGGTTGTGACCCGGGAACTACTAGGTTAGGTTAAGTGGGTTTGTTAGGTTCTCTACCCTTCTACAAATCTCTAAAGTGTTAAATAATCATGTTTTGCCCTGTTTTTGCACACCCAAAATTCATGGTTCCCACCTGTGTCCTTCGGGAAGGACGGGGTCCATAACGATAAAACGGCTTATTTGCAGTGGAAATAAAGGTCAGATTAGTTAAAAGCACATCAATTACTGTAGTAATATTTCTTTTTTCTTATAAAAGTAGTCCCATGTTTTCCATAAATTTACCATGTTCTTTTATGCCAGTCTCACACCATCATTTCAGAAGGGATGTCATGGCTTTCCAGACCTATTTTATTCCTTATAAATATTGCATGAGGGAGAGAAACGAATACAACATAACTTTAGGTTACCCCGTATCCTAGCTTAGAAAGCTGTGTCCTTACCTATAGGTCTGCTTCTCATAGGATGCTGTTTTCTTACCTTGATTCCTTTTTCTGAACCATTTTTGAGGTGCTGGCTTTGGACTCCCAGGCATCAAAATGAACTCTTTACAGTGTACAAGTGCTTGCTGGCTCATATATATACAGTTTAGAGGAATGGCATAGGGGTGGGTTTAGCAAAATACAGTATTGGGGTTAGGTTGGCGATTTATGGTGAATTTATACCTAGCAAGGTAGTGATGTAGATACTTTACATTTATGATAGGCCTCTCGTTCCAGTCCTTGGCGTACAGTATCTCAGCAAATGTTAAATTTTCTGAGTGTTTATATCATGGTTCTGAGAGGACACTAAGTCACAAAGTGATTCACTGTCTGGTGGTTCTACTAGTACAAATGCAGATCTCGATTAGTGCCTCACTGATCAGAGTGCATAAATGACCTTGACAAAACCTAGTTCAAGATAATGGGCAGATGCTGATCACGGTCACAAGGTTGAGAATTGACAGCGTCAACCAAGGGAACAATGAAGGGACTTTACTGATTCGATCAGTGCCACGAAGGGATCACTCTTGCTTCAGGATGTGGCCTCTTTAATTGAAATTGATGACAAGTGTGTTGTCAATATCAACCTTAATACCAGGGAATCGTTTGAAACTATGTTCTTAAACTTATCATCCATCACCTCAAAGCAGAAAGATCATCTATACTGTATGCCTAAGATTTTAATGAAATACCAAGATTGGTGACTATGATCTGGTGATCCAACTTGCGATAGAGAAAATGGTTAACATAAGCACAGTTTTCCGAAGCTCAAAATTGTTTTCTTTATGAGAATGTTTCCTTATACAATAATCACCTGTAGAGTAAGAATACAGGCCATATTCTTGGTCTTTCTCCATCAAACAAAATTTCCTACAATTTGGGCACTTCACATAATTAGGCAGAGCATTATGACTATGCTGTACTTTATCAATAGCCAAGTTATTAATTAAAACACTGAGAAATAAATGTATGTATGTATGCTTGCAACTAGGACACAGACACCATGCATCAACTAGAATGTCAGGAGATCTGGTCGAAAAGACGTTTTGCGTAATTAGCCAAAGTGTCTCTTGATGATAGCCAAAAGTCGGTGACTAAAAAGACCGGTTATTTTTACGTTATTCTTCATGGCGGACAGGTTCTAGTCTCTTTTTCAAGGGGAAACTATTTGTTTGCAACAAAAGTTACATATAAGAAAGGGATGATTATGAATAAATGTTTAATTGTATATCCAGACTGTATTTTCTTTAATATAGACCAGATTCCTTACCTAACCTAACTTAGGATACCATGTCTATCTACCAGGAAAGCTTTGCCACTCTTGTGACCTCGTAGCATGCTGTATTCTTACCTTAAGCTAAGGGTTTTAGCTTCTTTCTTAGAGGTGTGGATTTGAGGTTATCCAAAATAACCTGATAGTCTCAGTTGAGATAGAGAAAGTTATTAATGAATGAGACTATTTTCCAAAGCTCATAATTTTTTTTTTCTATATAAAAATGTGTGCCTTTATAGTTAGATACAATAGGAACAAGTGCCATTTCTTGCACTTTTAATATGCACATTTCTTGTGACACCTCTAAACTTGATGTTTGTCCGTAACTGGAATTCAAACCAATGCTATTTATTAGGGATATTATTTTCGGCGAAGCTGAAGGGACGAGCCATTAAAATTTAGCGAGGGTTAACTACCCATCCCGCTAGTTAGTGTGGGGTAGGTTGGTAGCTAGCTACCCCCTTCATTCACACACCCGTGACTGTGCTTCACTTTACTTTTGGCTCAGAGAGTGACCGGTTGTTGCCGCTTTTCCTCCTCGCCTATTTTGGACTGGCATTAATCTTTTTTCATTATAACTTATGTTTTTCTCACTACAGTGAGCTCTCGCTACTTCGCGGTTCGACTATCGCGGCTTCACCACTTCGCGGATTTTTTTCATAACGCATGTATATACATATATCGCGGATTTTCCGGAAATTTCGAAAATACCACGATACCTGTATATGAAGACCCCAAATACGTATTTCGTTAATTCCATTAATACTGTAATTAGTAATATCTGCTCTTACTGATGGTTCATTGCATTACATGTGACATATAATTCAGTACTGAAAGAAATAAAACACGAAAAGAGAATGTGATCATACAATAATTCAGTATACAGTACGTAGTAAAATTAAATCGAACATGAAACGCAAATCAGATGCAGTCATACCGTATTTGAATGGTGTAAGGCTGCTGATGGCTACTACTACAAATGTAATAAATGTGCATCTTTTCCATGAATCTTTTGTATGTATACGTACGTAGTACTGCATCCAATAATATTCTTTGTCGCAAAAATCACATCTCGAATAAGCGTACATATCCTACAACAAAACAAGTGTAAAATAGCGTACGTAAAGCTGTATACGTAGTACCTTGTATTTGAATTGGTAACTACTACGTAGTATGTAAGACAGACTGTGATTGGTTCAAGTGCTGATAGATGACGAATCAGATCGCAAGTTTTGAAATCTAGCCTGTGATTGGTGTTTTGACCGCTTCTCCAACCCGCAGCATCTTTTCGCGGCCACTTTGTTTGCCGCACTCTCGCCGGGTAGATGCTGCTGCATTACTGTGAACTTTAATCTGTGCTGTGCGTGACTGTTTTAAGTTGAACTTTTTGTTGAACTTTCTGTTTAACCCCTACTCTACAATGGCTCCCAAGCGTTCTGCTTCTACTAAGGCTGGTAGTGAGCCTAAACGCCACTGAAAGATGATGACGATTGCTGAGAAGGTGACACTTCTCGATATGTTAAAAGAAGGCAGAAGTTACGCGGCCGCAGCCCGCCATTTTGGAGTGAACGAATCCACCGTTCGCTACATCAAGAAGGACGAGGCGAACATTAGAAAGACGGCTGCCATCACCTTTAGCAGATCAGCGAAGCGAGTCGTTACCACGCGTAATAAAACGATCGTCCGTATGGAAGGTACTTTAGCAGTCTGGATTGCCGACTGCCGGAAGAAGAACATAGCCTTGGATACGAACACCATCCGAACCAAGGCTTTGGGCTTGTATGAGAATTTTGCGGCAAAGGAACCTCAAGACGACGATGGCGACCATGCTGAAGAAGATGAAGATGATGTAGATAAACCTCAACCAGGGACATCCACTGATTCCCAGCCTCAGAAACAACGTTTTTCCGCCAGCAAAGGATGGTTCGCGAAGTTTCAGAAACGCTTCGGCCTGAAAAGCGTTTCCCTGCATGGCGAGGCTGCTTCCGCTGACACTACCGCTGCTGAAACTTACGCGAACGAGACGTTCAAGAACATTATCGCTGAAGGTGGACACAAGCCGGAACAAGTGTTTAATATGGATGAGCCCGGCTTGTTTTGGAAGAGAATGCCGTCGCGAACTTTCCTGTTTAAAGAAGCCAAAGCCTCTGGCTTTAAAGAGTTCAAAGATCGCATAACCCTCGTTATGTGTGGCAATGCTGCTGGATTTTTGCTAAAGCCGGGGCTTATTTACAAGTCGAAAAATCCTCGCTCTTTGAAAAATAAAAATAAGAATCTCCTTCCCGTGTACTGGATGCATAATCAAAAAGCATGGATTACGAAGATGCTGACCTCCAACTGGTTCCACCAGTGTTTTATCCCGCAAGTCAGCAAATATCTCGTAGAGAAGGGCTTGCCATTTAAGATCCTTCTCCTTATGGATAACGCTGGTGGACACGCAACTGATCTGTCGCATGAGGGCATTCAGGTTGAGTTCCTGCCACCCAACACCACGTCATTAATTCAACCGATGGACCAGGGGGTTATCAGGGCGTTCAAGGCCCTCTACACGAAGAATACCTTGGCGGACCTCGTTGCGTGTGTGGATGCTGCCCAAGTTGATGAGGATGAAACTTTCAATTTGAAGGCGTACTGGCGGAAGTACACAATAGCCACGTGCCTGCAGAACATCCAGAAGGCACTGCAAGAAATGAAACCTGCTACCGTCAGTGCGAGCTGGAAGAAGTTGTGGCCCCAGATTGTTTACGATGACAAGGGATTTACACCTGCTGAGATTCAACACTCTGCAATACGCAAATCTGTGCAGTTGGCTGCGATAATTGGAGGTGACGGGTTTGGCGACATGACGACTGAAGACGTCGACGAGTTGTTGGAGTGCCATTCCCAGCCGCTAACTGACGCAGATCTAGAAGACCTGACGAAATCGGCCAGTGAAGAAGACTGTGAAACACAGGAAGAGACCCAAGAAAATGTCGAAGAAACGGGCTTAACATTAGAAGGGCTTGCCAAGCTCTGCAACCTTGCGAAGGAGTTGAAAGAAATGTCGCAAGAGTGGGACGAGGATATGGTTCGTTCTATGCAATTCTGCAACAAGATCGATGACGACATGACTCCCTACAGGATGCTCTTCGAGCGAAAAAAGAAGCAGCGGCAGCAACTTCCGATCACAATGTTCTTCCAGCCTCGCAAAAAAGAGCCAGTTCCTCCTGCTACTACGCCTTCGGAAGAAATTGAAGAAGTGTCCCAGGAAGAAGTTGAAGAGGTGTCCCAGGAAAAGACACCTCCGTCTGAAGACGTAAAATACTATCATTGGCTGCACAGTAGAAGAAATCATCAGCTTCATCATCATCATTTCTACTGTGCAGCAAATTCATCGCCATCATCATTCAAGTTTTTCTTCAACTTCTTTCGTGGTGAGTACAGTAACAATCTTTTTATTTTTTTTTTATACATGTTTTACTTTTAATATTCTAACATTTTAATATTTGTGCCTGTTTTAGTTTAGTATGCATTAAGTTAAAGGGAAGGTTTTAAAAGTCTGAATATACATGTTATAACCTGTCATATTTTTTTGTTTAAAATTTACATTTACGTACGTAAAACAACTCTCTCTCTCTCTCTTTCTCTCTCTCTCTCTCTCTCTCTCTCTCTCTCTCTCTCTCTCTCTCTCTCTCTCTCTCTCGTAAATTGTTTTCCTGCTTTGGTATGTATGTACTGTATGATTTTATATAGATACAGTAAATAATATTTGTAATAATATATTTTCTAAAAGCTTTTACTGTAATATCATTATTTATCACTTTCATCATGCGCGTTAAATGCCTTCGTTTGTTTATTACGATCGAAGATGGAGCGTACTTTATGACGCCCCCGTTTCAGGCGGCGTCATAAAGAAAAACATTTCATTTGGAGGTCCTAAGAAAAATTAAGTAAAACATTGGTAATAAAAAAATCAACATACTGTATAATCAATATAATAAATACAAAACTAACCTATATATAGATGTGTAAATGAGTTTGTTTCTTCATTATGATCAGAGATGAACGTAAACAAAACATTGGTTGCCATTTTTTATCGTGCTTTTTGGCGTGTTTAGGAAACGCATGATATAAAATTGCCTTTAATATTTGTGCCTGTTTTAGTTTAGGGTACTGTAGTACATGCATTAAGTGTTCTGTACATTAAAGGGTAATTTGTTAACAGTACTACGTACAAGGGAAGGTTTTAAAAGTCTGAATATACATGTTAAATAAATACGTAAATATGGTGTCCCTACTTCGCGGATTTTCACCTATCGCGGTCGGGTCTGGAACCTATCTACCGCGATAAACGAGGGCTCACTGTATATGTTTGGAAGTATTCTTGATGATTTTATATATACTATTGTAGCATTCCTTACAGTGTATGTTGCTGTGCGTGTTATAGCGCAGTACAGTAGGCTCTCAATGGCAGAGAACCTTCCCTCCTAACCATTCCCCCTTGGAAATTGGTCATCCCGTTGGTGGATAGACTTCCGTGTGACTCAGCCTCCACCGCAAGAGAATCGTCATTGGTTTGATATTCCTTCGTTCAGCTATTGTTGTCGCCTTCCCCTCTATTTGGAATCTGCTGGGGGAAAGGTGTGCGACCTTTTCAGAGCTTCACCTTTCATGGGCGGCCGCAGTATACTCTGCAGGGGCAGCACCTTTCCTGTTTGCTGGTTAGGTTGTGCCTCCAAATGGTTTCTTCATTAATTAAGTGGAATTATGGTTTGTAATTAACTTTTCAGCTTCATCTCCACGGGGAACTCCCTTCCTGCTGGAAGGTCTAGTGGTTCTTCTGATTAGTGAATGTTTTTAGCTGAATTAATTAATCGTAGTTCTTGTTTTGATACAGCTTTTACACTGCCGCTCTCCTTCTCTCATTGACATTGACCGGGGAAGGGAGTGCGCAGTCCTTTTTTTGTGTCTGTTCTCTCGGTGGACACCTTTCCCGTCCGAATGTTAGGTGGTGCTCCTGAGGGAGTTGTTACATAATTTATTTTATTTTTCCTCAGTTAGCAATGCCGTTCTTCTTGTTTTGACTAAGATAGCCGATGTAGAAGAGCATTGCCATTCAGCCCATGGGAATGTTCTGTCACTGGGCCATCACTTTCCTGTCCTTCTCTGCTTGTGGCAGCTCTTGATCAGCACACCGTCTTCGAGAAACTAGCTGCGGCTACTTTTTCTCATGCAGTGCTTGATTAAGCTCTTCAACTTGAACAAGGCTTGTTGATGGGAAGCAAAGAGTGCTGCCTAGAGGTCTGCTTCCAGGGGTCGGACTACTTTCCCTCCCGAGGGTGAGTTATCTTCCCCAGGTGCTCCTTCACTTTTGGCGAAAAGACGCCTATTCAGCTCTCCAGTCTCGTCATTGCAGCTTTCCTCTTTGGATGATTTTTCTGTCCCTGATTCTACTGATGTCCTTCACATGCTTGTCAATGAACTCCGATTCGTGACGCACCATCAAGGTCTCATTCGAGAGCCTCCCCTCGGGATGCTTGCCCTTTCAAAAGGCACTTTCCGTCTCCAGATCATTGTTCGGCTGGTCGCCGACCAGGTGGTCCGACCTATTGCAGCTAGTCTTTCTCCAGTCTCCCCAACCGCTGATCCCCAGAGCACCGATAGCAATCATTATTTTGCTGATTGTCAGTTTATCGATCTCCTGCTGATCGCCGATTTCAAGGTCGCTGATCACTAGCTCAGCTCACTGCTCGTCTGCTCGTCAGCAAACCCTGGTTCATGACATGCACTGCCGAGGTCTTGTACGTAAGCCTGTCCTGAGGATGTTTGCCCTTCCAAATTGCACATCGGATCTACAGATCATCATTCGGCTGTTTCGCAGACCAGCTGTTTCCACCTATAGCAGCTCGTCTCTCTCCTGTCTCGCCAATCGCTGATCACCAGCGTGCTGATAACAATCGTCAGCTCGCTGATCTCCAGCCGATTGCTAGCTCGCTGATTGCCAGCTTGCCAATCTCCGATCACTAGCTTGCCTGCTAGTTAACGAACTTGTTGAGGTCTCGTTTGTGAGCCTCTCCTGAGGATGTTTGCTCTTCCGAAGGGAACATCCCGTCTCCAGATCATTGTTCAGCTGTTCGACGTACTGGAGCTCGTATTTTTCTTAGCTCCACTCTCACTGATCGTTAGCTCGCCGATCACCGATTGTTAGCTCGCCGACCGCTGATCGCTAGATCACAATGGCTAATCATCAACTTGCTGGCTGTCTGTATCTCGATTGCCAGCATTCTGAGCGTCCTTTCAGAGCTCCGGGCGCTGGTCGCCAATCTCTGGCTCAATAAGCACCAACTAATCGATTGTCGAACCATATTGCTGTTCCTCAGCTTATCTGATCATCCGCCAGCTCGCCTATTTTGTGGCGTCATGAGCACGCCGATTGCCAGCATACTTTGCCAGGTCAACGGTTGTAGCCTACCTTGCCAACATAACAGTGGCCAACCTACCTTGCTAGCTCAACGGTTGCAAGCTCAACAATCACCAATCACTGATCACCCTGCTGATTGCCAGTTGTCTGCTCCTGCTTTCGCCAATCATCAATCTCCAGTTCACCGATCTCCGATCACCAATAGGCATCTCGCTGATCACCTTTCCCCTGTGACTGTAAACTCTCCTTGGTCTTGTTATTCACCAGCCTTCTGGCCCTTGCCAGACCAACCATCCTAGCCATGTGTTCATCAACAAACTGTGGCTCGTGACACTCTTGCTAGTTCCAACTGCCTTGTCGCTCATCCTTCAATGACCCGTGGGCACATAGCTGTTCGGCATTCTACGGAAGTTAACTGCACAGTGGCCATTGTAACCAGCCTTTGTCCTTTGTCAACGTTCGCCAGAACGCCGTCAGGGTACAAGGTAAGGTCAATAACGGGGATTAAAGATTTATAGTTTATTTTAACGTTGAATTTCATTGTATTTGATGCACATTAATAATATACGGAAAGCTGACAGTGCTTTTGGTTTCTTGTGCTTTTGGTTTCTTGTGCTTTTGGTTTCTTGGTTTTCGGTACTGGTAACGATTGACTTCAATGACATGAGGTATTAAACACAAAATAGCAAAGTAGCGTGAAATTTATAATAGCATTTCAGTATTATGATATAAGAGTACATACAGTTCAACATTGCATTTAATCGGTCTGCTTATTTCGGTAAAAAGAAAAATTTATTTAATTCTTTTAAGGTTTTCGATGATCAAGCTTTACCTAGGAAATAAAGTCTTTCATTTTACCTGGTTTTGAGCATTATTTTCCTGTCTGGTCTTCAGCTGTTGACTTTCATCTTAATTTCTTGGACTAAAACTTGCGATCTATTAGATTTCTTATTCCTCATCTTGATATGAATCTCTGGCACCGTTGTTCAGTTAGTTCTTTATTTATGTGTTATATAAGATCTTTTATAAATATGGCCATCATTTGCATTCAGATCTTCCCCCAACTAGACAATCCTGTACGTAGTTCTAGTTATGCAGTTCATCCTTACAGTCTTGCCTTCTCCATCATAAATCTCACCACTGCACGTATTCTAGAAGATTTATTCCAGCTGTTACCAGATTGTGGACTGATCTTTCTGATGAAGCAATTGAAGTAGTGAAACATCAGAAGTTCAAACTTGTAGTGAATATTTTGATGCCTTTGTTCAAAGGTTATATATGACAGATTTATTTTAACTTTGTTACCGGTCTTATGATATTTCATAGTTGTTATTCATTACTTCTCATATAAGTTTATTTGATTCCTTATTTCCTTTCTTAACTGGGCTATTTTTCCTTGGCTTTGTTGCATTCTTCTTTTTGAACTAGTCTTGTAGCTTAGCTAGTAATGATAATCTCCCCTATATGATAAAGAACAAGTGTGGATTATATATACATGTGTATATATATATATATATATATATATATATATATATATATATATATATATATATATATATATATATATATATATATATATTTTTTTCTTTATTTATTTATTCATTCATTTATTTATTGATTGATTTCCTGTCATCCTGGCCAGCATTGCCAAGGTATGACTGCACCGTCTCTTCCTGTCCTTCGGGTATCGGGAGAGGGATGGAAGGTGTGGGAAGGGTTCGATCTGTGTGTATGGTTATCTATCTAATCTTAAGCCACCATTTTTGACGGGTCCCGTACACTAGTAATAAGGATGGTAATAAATGAAGGAAATTGCCCCGTAGGATGAGATGCAAAGGGTCCCCAGAAATGCAGTTCAGTGGTTTTGAAAAGAACGCTGGACGGATTTGATTCAATTATTCTTATTCCATCGGATCGATTTCAGTAGTTTAAATGACTGGATACCTATTTGCTTAGACATTCCATAACGGGGCTAAGAAATACGTTTTGATATTTTTTTTTTTATTTTTATATATATGCTTTTATGGAATTACAAACCAAACTAAAAGTTTTTAACAATTAATGTGATATTTGTATAGTTTTATATGCCATGTTGATTTACGTGTATATTTAAATCCTTCATTGCAATTTAATAGTAATGTATTTCAAGAGTATTGTAGTTTGTATTTAAGAAAAAACAAAATGATATGGTTTTGCAATCGAGTATAGTAATAGTATTTTGGAGGGTGGAGGGGGGGGGGGGTGTCCTACTTTAACTTGGTTTATATGAGACCATTTTTATTTCCGCCAAGGAGATAATATTTTTAACTGCGTTCATTTATTAAATAAACTTTTAGCAGGATTACTTCCAAATTTCAACAACCGATAGGTATTATGCTCCAGAAGAGCCCATTCAATTTGTAAGGTGACCCGGATCAAGATCGCTATTGTGATTATTTTTGTTGTTATTATAGCCTCCAGTAGATTCATTTATTGTTGACATAAGAAAAAAAAGGAAAACTTGGTTCGTAGACTTTAGTAGAATGTTGACCATCTTCATTGGCGGAGGTTTGATTTCTCTGAATGTTCTTTCTACTTGCCTTTAGATAAATAAATAAAAAATGTCTCCCATCTTTAAACATTTCTGTTCAGATTTTTTTTCTTTATTCCCTTTTTCTGGTTTTCCACGTGCGGAAAAAAAGGTATTTGACGTATTTCGGGAATAAATTCAGTTCAGGAAACCTTTGATGGGTAATGGAAATAGTGAGGAGACATTCCATGGACCTTTTTCTTCAGTGGTCGGGAGGAAATCTGACCTAACCTGAATTCGGTGACTGCCAGAATGTTATTGGAGTTTTAGTCAGAAGTGTTTCCTTGGTTTAATCCTGGGGAAAAAAAAGAAAACATTTTCCCCCAGTATTAATGACTTCTAGCAGTGATTGAATTTTACCTTTTTATGCAAATTAAGAATTTATTCTTTTATTTTGATTTGTTTTGAAATCCACTTGTGAATTGTTCTAAATATATCATTAATGGCCGTGGTTCACTAGCTTACCACTTGATTACCGTAGAGAACATTAGATGATTTTGATTGCAAATACAGAACCTGTATTATATGTACAGCAGAAGATGCATCTCCTGGCATTTCTCTTGATAGGAGGGTAGCATATGTCACTGTATAGGTTCGAATCCTGGTTGAAGCAAGGGCACTTTGTACCCTTCAGACCATTTGGATGTAAGCTACTCCCAAAGTAGATTCAATGTTTATGGGTTTATTTTGGCTTGATATGAGAACACACACACTCACGCATACAACAGCAAATGGAGCCATATCTGGTTCATTGCAGGACAACGGCCTCAGACATGTCTTTATTCATGTCTAGGGTTGGTGTGTGTATGTGTGATAACAACACAAATGATAAGGATGATTGTAATCCCTCTTATTGATAAATTTCGTAATATTATCACTATCTATCGATTTTATTTGCTTCATCCAAAAACGGCTGATGTAAGTTCATCTGAGACAAAGGTAAAGGCTAAGAAATAAAAGAACATTTATTAAGAAATGCGGGGACGTGTTTTGTGTCGAATTATAATTATTTATTCTGCCATATGAGATGTCGACCATTGTGTAAAATTCTCCAGATCAACTATCCTAGTTTTATTCTTTTTTTTTTTTTTTTCTGAGGGAGAAATCTTCAAAGGGCTTAATGTCCTTTGCTGCATCCTAAATCATCCCCACTCCTGCCAGAAACTGCCCAAGGCATCGTAAATGCCAGAGTATGAGAACATTATTCAGGACGAATATAATTAAGATACTTAACGTGGATATCCATGAGATGGTGCATGACTTAGCTTTGTTGTTTTACTCTCATTAAAAGTATAAGCATGTTTGTGTTTTAAAGCTATAATGATATCTTACCATATTACATATTTCCGGTGTTTGTTATCGTTTAAAGTCCCAAACTAAAAAGATGAAGGAAGACTCATTCCCGTGGAGTGACTTGGAGCCACAGTAGGTATGATTGTGCGGGGTTATGATAAGACGACTTCGAGTATGGAGTGCCTGTATATTGTGTAAATTCATATTACATACGTTTCCTATGTGTATGTGAAATACGTATTGGACTGGTTTTTAAGGAAACCTTGGTAATTAGCTTTGAGCTCTTTCTGAAGTCTTTTGAAGTGGCCATTTTGATAGTTTGCACTTTTTTAATCATTAAAAGACGTTACGCATTTGTTTAATCTTGTTTGTTTTTTGGTCGTTGAACTATTTTGTAAACAACCCTTCTTCTTCTTCTTCTTCTTCTTCTTCTTCTTCTTCTTCTTCTTTCTTGATGAAATGATAACGTGAGAATGTGGTACTTTGGTTCAACCAATGTAAGTAATACTGACCGAGTAATTATGAGGTTATTTTCATACCGAAGAATGTCCTTCATGTCTACAGATGAGACTAATAGCTGGTTTGAGTCAGGGTGAATAGACCATAATGAAAGAACTGGAGTCGTTCAGAATGGCCAAACATCAATAACGACTCATTTAGAGGTTTATATGTGAGAAAATTGTTTATAGAAATTTGTGTGTAGAGAGAGAGAGAGAGAGAGAGAGAGAGAGAGAGAGAGAGAGAGAGAGAGAGAGAGAGAGAGAGAGAGATGATGATTACCCTCATTACGTTAATTGATGAGTAAAGTGTGAGCTCATTTCCTGACAATGGTCCAGAGAAGGAGTTTGCCAAGGCTTTGGCCTTAATGGATTCCTTCCATCAGTACAGATGACTGACGGAGTTGATGATCCTCAAGGTAATTCCTGGCCGTCTTTCCAGCAGTTTCAGCTGTTTTGTGAAGGATTCATTGGTAAACGATTAGTTTGTTTAAGCCATTGTTTTACAAAATTTCTTTTTTCGCATATTTTTTTATTTCGATTACTTGTGAGTTCAATTGTTTTTCGAAAGTTGCCTATTCAAGTATATTTTATTTCGATCAATTGTGTGTTCGAACAAATGGTTTTCAAAGAAAACGTTTTCGAAGAATTTTTTTTATTTTCAAAAACTGTTTTTTTTTTTCGAATATTTTGTATTTCTATCAATTTTGACTTCGACCAATTATACACAAGAACAATTGTTCTCGAACAATTTTTTTTTTTCAAACAGGGTTTCAGAACATTTGTGTTTCAAATAATTGTTTTTCTAAAACTGCTTATTCGAATATTTTGTATTTTGATACATTGAGATTTCGAAAAATTATACATTCGATCAGTTGTTTTCTAATAAATGATATTAGTGACAGTCAGCTGACAAGGTCTATTGATTTTACTTGATAATTATATGAAGCTTTTTGTTTTACACCTATGAATTAGAAGTCAGTGCCATGGTTATGTATAGTGCTATTTTGCAAAGATTTCCAAAAATCTTTTTGCACTTGCCTATATGTAGATATAATTTAGTTTTAAAGATATAATTTATATGAACAACTTTTTATTTTCTTTGTCTATACACTTTGCTCATCTCTATATAGGGTGACTCTCTATCCGGGGCATCCTGTTCACTTAATCCCCTTTTTTAGAAATCAAATAGACGTTGGAAGTCCCTTTTGATAAATATTGATTTTTTATTATGGTTTCCGTAAAGGTAAATCTAATTTTGATTTTTGTACAGATCTGTAAACTCACAAAATGAAACTGAAATGTTATTTATATTACCATTCGAGGAATGGCGACCTTTTTTTCCTTTTTCCTTTCTATGGGTTTCGAAATCTCAAAAGATTCCATCAAAATAATCAAATAAAATCCCTCAAGGGCTTTCGACTTTAAAGCCTAACCCTTTCCGAGTAATTTGGGAAGCGGGAAGACAGTTGGTCAGCAATTTCATTCCAACTGAACGAATTAACTTGGTGATTAGGATTTCTGAGCTGGAAATTTGGCTCAGTCACTTCAGTTCGTAAAGCTCTATTTCGTATCAATTTGTTTATAGTTTTTTTTAGGTACTAGTATATATATATATATATATATATATATATATATATATATATATAACATACATACATACATATAGTCTGCACATGCACACAAATACAATACACACAAGTGCAGCCGTTTCTAGTCCACTGCAGGCAAAGGCCTCACACATGTCCGTTTCATCACCACGCTAGCTATTACTTCAAGTTTCTCAAATAATTTCATTTCAAACATTAAGTATTAAGGTTTGGACATATTATCTTCCATAAACCCTAATTTAGGCATTTTGAGGACTAAGACGTAAGTAGATTATCTATCAGAGTTAATATCAAATGTTAGTCTTATACGGTAAGTAGATGCTGAAGAGCAAAGTTTGGTCTCTCTCTCTCTCTCTCTCTCTCTCTCTCTCTCTCTCTCTCTCTGCAATTGTTGTTGTTCGTAATCACAGATGTTCTATGTATAATGGTAATGTATTTAAACGATTTCTAATGGAGTGTTTAAATAATCAAACTGATGCCATTGATCCCATCTCACTTATCCAGCGAAATTGAACCTGAAACCTGATATAGGTTCCTCTAACTATTTTCTTGACAGATTTATTCCATATATCCATGATATGTTATCAGTTGTAAACTAAACCTTGTGTCTCATATTGTCAGTCTATATATATATATATATATGTATATATAAATATATATATATATATATATATATATATATATATATATTTTATTTATATTTATATATTTTTATATTTATATATATATATATATATGTATATATATGTATATGTATATATATGTATATATATATATATATATATATATATATATATATATATATATATATGTGTGTGTATATATATATATATATATATATATATATATATATATATATATATATATATATATGACAATATGAGACACAAAGTTTAGTATACAATTGATAACACACACACACATATATATATATGTATATATATATATATATATATATATATATATATATATATATATATATATATATATATATATATATATATATATATATATATATATATATATATAATAAGCTTATATATATAATATATATATATATAATAATAATTATTATATATATATTTTCTTGTACTGCTTCTGTATTTTAAAGCTTAATTAATACAAGTTTGACTGTCTTATTAATCAGACTGTCTTAGTATCTTCATAGTTTATATTTGCCGATTACATTTGAACTTCTCTTTGGAATTAAAGTGATGAAAACTTTTGTAGAAAGCTTATGGTATCTTTTCCTGTTGTTTGGTTAGTTAAAATCTGTTAAATTTAATTTTACCCTAATTTCTACTGAATACCCTGAGATAGTACCTTTTTTTTATCTTCTAATGCATGTGTCTTGTCCTGCACACAAGTGTTTCAGTGCGGTATGTTCTGTGTTTGCGAGATAGAGAGCATAATATATATATATATATATATATATATATATATATATATATATATATATATATATATATATATATATATATATATTCTCCTTTGCAATTCAAAGGCTCT